>NC_141761.1:36635254-36900254 GCF_982258835.1 Parasteatoda tepidariorum
TCAACCAAGTTTTCTTAATTTCATGACTACTGTATTCAGCATATTTTCGAAACTATTGTTTACCATGTTATCAGCTGCATAAATACTTGAAACTTTGAAAATAATCTTTTTTTAATATAACAATTAATGTCCGATGGCCCATTGACTTGAAAAATATTCTATACATATGAAATTGACTGTGGGCAGAGGTACCCGCTGGGCGGGGCTACCCGACTCTCCCCTACTTCTTTTTTGTTGGACTCGGAAGCTAAGAGAAAAAAAAAACTTTCGCCATATTTGCCGGAAAAATTCATTCGCAATTTATTCGCATTATTTTGCTAATCAATCTTTGATATCGGAGATTATCATTATGTTCCAGCATTCCTTACATTCCTTACAAAACTTTAATTCGTGGGACTTGATAGGTTATTTGCGGTACATACTGAAAATGCATGTGGTGCATACTGAAACTGTTCCGCAACTGTTGCGCAACGTAAGTAATGCGACGTAAGTCTATGTTATGCGACGCAAGTATAACTCATTTACCTCAGCGCATGTAAATATAACAATGCATAGAATATTCCTCCTCATGCAACAAAAAATAAGTAAATTAAAAAATAAGTTACTCAATAGTTTCAATCTTTTTTACTTAGTAAATATATTTTTACTTTGAAAATATTTTATAAAAGAAATCAATAGAATATATTATTCGATGTCAATGTCTCTCTAAGAAAAACTTTTGCACCCACCATGAAAATATATTTAAGGTAACAGTACCTCTGCATCTCATCTCAATCCTTTTTTTATGTCCATAAACAGGTATGTAACCAAAAATAAAAGAAATATTCAAATAAAATGTCTTGAAATGATTTGTTATATTAACAAAGAGTTAGTTCTTCGCGAATGTAGATCACGATTTACGATTTTAAATTAAGTCATTTCGCTCTGCTGTTATTGAAACTTCTTTGATGAAATTTTTTTTAATAATTTTTTGTTGTTGGTTACTTTGATGTTTTGTTAAATGTTTATCGCCAAAGAGATTGCTTAGAAAAAAGTACAAAATTGATTATCCTTTTATTTATATATTTTTTAAATAATTATTCTAAATAACTATTTTAAGTGCTCACACTGACTGTGTACAGCTTGACATTGAATATATTATAAAAATTAATGTCACTTTTCGAAAAAAATGACAATTTTCCCTTAAGACGGAAGGGACCGAATTCATTGGCTACTCTCGCTTTTTGTTGCACTGTAATTCGAAAAATTACTTACTGAAAGCGTTGAGTATTTCTGACGTTTCATAATTTGATCTAATTTAAGTGCTTATTTAATCATTCATGTGTCATCCTTAAATGACCGTATATATAGAATCTAATGTTTAGAAAGACGTTGCGTATTTTAGTAGGCATGCTATAACTGCAGATAGCTTTGCAGTATAACGTTCACTTTTGGTACCATCACGTTAATTAAAAGTACAAGAGTATTTCAACATATCTATAATTATTATTAATATAGAAAAGTACAGTAATATAGAGGAGGGAATTATCTAAGAACTAATGTAAAGGAATAATCTGCATAGAATTTTGATGATCAAGTTTAAATTTTGTTTTATTTAATTGAATATGATTGTAGTTGAAGATTTTGGTTGTCTAATTGATCAACACATAAACAACCTTTGAAAGGGTCTGGTCTGGCACCTTCAGTATTGTTTAGGTATGTTCAGTTTTTCTAGTGTTAATGATTCTTAATCGGCAACTCTAAGCGTTTGTCATAAATTGTTGTGTACTAATATGATCATAGTATTACTTCACTATAAATGAACACACTTTACATTTTTATCTTTAATTTAAAATGAAATTCCTTTCGATAAGACAGTCACTGACTTTTCCATTTTAATAAAAAAAAACTAGATAAAATGAAAAATAAATTGAATATAATGGAATGAATAGAATAATTTTGGACTCCCGAAATTGCACTATCTATTTTAACAAAACTATAACAAAAACAGATATAATAATAATAATTAAGTTAAATATAAATAGTGCAATAATCAAAATGAGTTAAAATCAACTTCAACAAATATATACACACGACTTAAAAATGACAAAAAATTTTAAAAAAAAATTTTCTTCCTATTTTTCGGAGGTAAATCCGGTTGTCTCTATATTTTATATCCCAAATAAAGTAGTTTTAAAGATACTTTAAAATTTTTAGATCGAAGTGATTCAATCGATAATTTTGGTTGGACTTCGCTTTACTTCTGAACCATTTTTAAAAATTATTTTGAAAGTTTTTTTGAATGAATCGATTCCTCAGATCTACCAGTTATTAACTTCAACTTTCACTATTATACGTTTTGCTATTTGTTTACGCTTGATACTAGTTCTTAATTCTTATTTGATATCTCATATTGAAAAGAAAAGACCTGCTTCAAAACCTTTAATCTCTGTTGCTTTGACTTCTTATGGCGTTTTCTTGTTTGAGATGGAGATTTAAAATTTTTAGTAAATATCTTTTGAAAGATAGCATATATTTTTATTTGTGACAATCCCAGGTATATATCTTTTTCTAAAATTGAAATTAATATTTTTAGAACTTTCACGTTTATAATGAGTTTGGCCACATAAATATTTTAAAATTCAAACAAAATTATAGATTAAAAAACATTAACTGGAACTGCAAAAAATCAGCTTTTCAATTACATGCAAGCTTTTGTTAAATAAGGTTTAAGAAATGCATGTAACATTTAACAATTATTAAAAATTATTTCATTCAGAAGAAATTATATCTTTTTTAATATTTTGTGAAGTATTTTATAAATGTGAGTTTAAATTATGGCCTGCAGAGTTTACTTATCTTATTATTAACATGATGAAAAAATTGATTACTATTTTTATTGATGTCCCCAATTTTTTCAGAAAGGTACTGTGCAATCTTAAATATACTAATAATCGAAATAGATAAAAAAATACTGTTAAATAAGTGATAAATAAATAATTTAAAGGTAAACGATATTACAATTTTATATGATGATATCGGACCAAAGATTTACTGATCTTCTTTGTTACTTGAAGCCCCCATATTATTCTTTTCATAGAGTAAGAATACATAAATAATAGTGGAAAATGGTTGAAACAACTTTCGATGTAATGTTGAAATAATTTTTAAAAAATACTTTTCAAATATTTTCTCGAACAGTTCGCATTCAGATTGTTATAATTTTGTTTTTATAATCATGAAATAATAACATATTATTATATTTAATTTTAAATATTTGTATTCAGTTGCGTTTTTAACAACGGCTTATATTTTATAAAATAGTATAATTTTTTAATGTAAAACTGAAATAATGTTTCAGTAGTTTATAAGAGAGAATCTTATTTGAGTGTTGGAAACTGTTGCAAAAAACGAATAATTTAATGAGCAATCTATATACTGTGTCAATCTCTCTCTGTGGAATTTTTATGTAAAACGAGCTTTAACATTCAATACTTTAAATGTGTGATTTTGAAGTTTTATTTTAGAAATGATATTGAATAAACTGAAGACCTGCAGTTGTTAAAAAAATGTTTTTCCTTAACAAATCTGATTCTTTTTCGTTGAAAATGTTATGATCAATTTTCCGATTTTCTAACTTTTTTACCTGGCGTCTACTACAATAATTTTGGGAAATTTGTCATGGCGGCAACATTTTCTTTATTATCTCGCAGATAAGTGTGGTCTCGAATCTGCTAGACAGCATAAGTGAATTAATTCTTTAGCAGATGGGCGTTTACAGTGTAGGTTTTCTCCAAATCTATCATTCTGATATTATGTTAGAAATCAGATTTAAGTTTGAGTACAATAAATTAATTTTATCCACTTTTATTACCATCGGAAAAAGTCTAAATAAGGTTATGCTTATCTACTAAACATAACTTGCAATGCAATAATTTACTGACATTCCAAAAAAGATTGAATGCTATTTCAGATTTCAATTCAACCAAACCCGATTCAGACACTTGCTTTTCAGTCCATGCTGACAATAATTTATAGATTTCAGTGATCACTTATTTTGTTATTATTTATTAGTTGCTTTTATTTTAGCCACCCCATATAAGTGCTGCGAAAGACACGTGTATTTAGTTTCCGATACCATTCTTTTGTCACATATTTTAAATGAATATAAATTGATGAAATAATTTTAAGATATTCAATTTTCTCCAGAGAGGGGGACTAGAAACGGAAAATATACATTTAAGCATCAGTCCAAGACTTAACTAATGAGCTTTAGCATGCTGCAGGAAGTAGCTATGCTAAACTACCCAACAATATTTGCTGTTTCTGGTCTTTAATTTTCTGTTTTCTAATTCAAATTTTTTTTAAAATTTTTTGTAATAAAACTTCTGACCACTAGTGGCCTGTGAACCAGGCGTTAGAGAACAACGTTTTTGCAAAATAATATAAGAATAAATTGAAACTATTTGATGTGTAATTTTCTTTTTTATTTAGTAAAAATAGAGTTAGCAAGCAAACTGATGTTAACTTGAAAATAAACGTCTTTTATAAATTTTCTTCTCGAACTTACTGTGCATGTTACACTTGTTAACATTTAATAAAGTATTTTACATCGAAAATTTCTTTCTTCTTTCAGATTTGCAAAGATAAGGCACGGAAAGATTTTTTCAAGACTTCTGTATATTTCATTATTTTATTTAACTAATATATATATAATATATATATATAAGGTATATTTAACTAATTTATTTATAATGCTGTTGTTACAACTTAGAATGTTTTTTAGTTGTTATAGCGTAGTTTGTAAAAACCTGTTTGTACAATAAATAAGTGTGACTGAAAAATTAGTTTTTTGTTGGAATATTTACATTAAAAATGATGAACAATACGTGAAATAAAAAACTGGCCACCCTGGGAAACTTTAGATATAAAGATCTGATTTTCCCGTTCTACTACCAAGGACTCTATTAGACATGTATCGCAAATTGACTGCCTGATATATTAGAAATCTGTCGTCAGTTTTATGTGGGAAAAATAAATAGAATTGACTGAAAACACAGTTAGAAATTTACCTTCTTCGTATCCTTCATTTTAACAGTTGAGATAGTTCGGAGGAAAAAAGCCCTCCACATCATAGCGAAATGCCCTGTAAATGTGTTTTTCTGCAAGAAAAGTGAGGGAGTTGAGAAACCAACATTTCGATAAAAGAAGGAAAATCTTTTTGAGACAGAGGTTTCCAAACTACCAAACTTATCCAATCGTGGTATTTCAAAGAAATTATTAATTTTTTCTCACCGCTAGCCTTTTTCACCAAGGAATTCTTCCTCGACAATAAGTTTCGAACCATATTTGTACAGTGTGCAAAATAAGAAACGGACCATCCTGGGGGAAACTTTTGATCTAATTAACGGATCTGCACGTTCTAGGACTCAATCTTAATGTTTGGAAGGAGGATCTGAAATATGCTAATTAGTACAGACGATATTTTAAGTTACGAAATCAGTCAAAGAACACAATTTTCAATAGATTCTGACTTCTGGCTCCCAGAGTATGTGGGGTAGCCGCTATCTGGGAAATATGGTCCCAATAATATAGTCAGGAGAGTGGTCCAAAGTTTAGACCACCAAATGTTGTTAGTTTTGGTTTATTTCACCATATCTCGAGAACTTTTTAAGTGAATTGAAAACTTTTCGCTCACAATTCTAAAAGTTGTTTATCCAAAAACAAATTCATGCAAAAAAAAAAATAGCGTTTATTAAAAAATAGTTACTTTTTAGTATATAGTTAATAATAATCGAAACAATTTTAGAGGCATACATTTCTTAACATAATTGTAAAGAATGTAATTTCACTTAGCAAAATCTGAGTAAAATCGATCGAAAAGTTTCTGAGAAATTGAATTTTAAAAAAGTCGTATTTTTCGTTTCACTTTAAAAGTTATTGATTTATGGCGAAATGAGTTGCCCCACATAAGTTAAATTTAAAATCTAGGCTTTTAAACCTGTAGAAACCACTCCTGCATTGAATGAATAGCAAAATTTGGTTTACAGATAAATATTTTCAGATACCAAAATTTTCTAAAACAACTACGTTGAGAACAAAAATCAAAGAATGTATCTTAAATAAATAATCCCAAGAAACTACAACAGTAAGAAGTGACCTATTTTTGAGTGGAAACTCAAATTCGCTCCAAAAATTACAAAAACTCCATTGTTGCTGTGGTTCTTTAAACAGAAAATAAATATGAAATAACAATCAATATGTTTCAAGCCTTTCAAAAATAGGTGCCCATTTTCAAGATTTTCCAAAGGTGAAAGTAAAGGAAACGAAAATGATTTGAAAAAAAAAAGACGTAAGGTTGCCAATGTAAAAGGAAAAATAAAGGCTAGAAACAAAAATAGAAAGCCACAGAGGTTAAGAGAGAAAAATGAGATGAAAAACAGAACAAGAAAAATCCCAGTAACTGATTTCCAAATCAGGGTGAAATTTGCAAATCAGATTTGCAAATCAGGGCATGCGTTGTGGAAAGGAGGGAAGAAACTAATGTCGTTACCAAAAAATTCAAAATTCAGATGAATAAAACAAGATTCCAAGCCATCAAGATGAGATGATGCGACTTCAGTGGAAATATATTTAGCATTATCAAAATTGAATTTATGCCTAAAATTCCAACAATGTGGAGCAATTGAAAATTTCTCGAATTATTAGTAACAGACATATCTAGCGTAATCCTTAAGTCTAAATTTTAAAACACGTTATGTTTGCCCGAAGTAGCTAAGGTCGCACTGACAAGGAATGTGGTATACCCCAGCGATTAATAATCACTGGTGTATATATTAAAAACTAGATCGAGAAATAAGCAAAAACTATTCCTGCGTTTAATGCATAACAAAGTACCCATGACCGAGCTACCAAGTAATTTAATATTTTTCATCGTATACCTTTTTTTTAAACATTTTTTTAATTTTATTGTTACTGTGCTTAGGATTCATGAGCAGTCTGTTCCTCAAAATGTTTTAAGAAGTTTAGATAAGAAGCAAGCGTAAAAAAACAGCAACTTCATCACATAAAACTTTCAGCTCAAACTTTTGTAATTTGGAGAATCAATTACTTTTTTCGAATACTTTAATCTATAATACATTACATGGAATTATAAACAATATGCATATATAGCAGATTCAAAATACAAAATGGCAGATTCAGTGATCAGCGTAATTTTAATAGTTATTAACTTTTGAAATAAGAAATACAGAAAGAAAAAGTTAAAATAGACGAAAGAGTAAAAACTGACTTTTTTCAACTATTTTCTTTATCCTTTTTTTGTTCATTATGTGATAATAGTTTCAAAGGAATTTCATTTCTTTTTAAAGAGTTTTTCAAAAAAAAAAAAAAAACCAAAATGAAAATAATTGAGAATATAAGTAGTACAAGTGGTTCAAAAACTAATTGATTAGAACTTGATATGTAGCTAATGCAGCATTTAGAAAATTAATCAAATTTTTTATTTGTATGGTTATTAAAAAAAGTACAGATACTTCTGAAGGCCTAAAATGAAAACTCCCCCTAAAAATAAAGAGTTTTAGAGCATAAAGGATTGCTCTGCATAAAGTATTGTATCGGAAAATTATTCTGCTTTGACTTCTGAGGGATATTTCGTTTAGCGCGGCACATTTTATAAATATCAAGAAAAATTACACAAATTCCTTATATGCAGTTGGTTTTGCAATTGTCTTTGCAGGTACATAGCAACGCTTTTGATCTAATTATTTCTGATTTGACCAGATAATTAGCAATCGCATTTTTTTACTGATTTTTTTAATTTTAGATGACGCTCCTAACATTTTAGAAACTTTTAAGTTGAAGATTTATTTGTGACTATTTTTAAATGAATAATTCATTTTAAGTATTATAATGCCATGATAATACTTAAGGTATAATGATTTTTTTTAAAATAAATGCTAAAACAAACATCAACTGTCGGCGATGAATGAATAGCATTGCTTCTATTTTATCTCCTGCCCCTAATTTTGTACTCAGGAAAACATCAAGCCTGAACTGGAAATCTTCTAATACCTAATCTCACCTTTCATGAATGAACCTTCTGTAGGTTTTGAGCTAATTACGCTTTCAATGTCCCTTCACTTTTGGTAAAGGTTTTAAAGATCGAAGCAATTTTTAATTTAATTTGTAGATATTTTGGTTTTCTCAAAGCCAATAAATAAATAAAATAATTTGTTAAAAAATAACACTATGTTTGAGCTCTTTGTATAAATAACCCCGTACAAAAAAAGAAAGAAAACTGACCCTATGATATTTGTCCACTTTTAGACGAATGAAAAATTAAGGAATGACTCAGTAAGATATTAAATGATGTTTATTCTGATTTATTAATTTTCCGACACGAATATCTAAAAACAATCAAGTTTAAGATTTCGAAACAATTAAGATGCTTATTGCGAATTATTTCATAGTAAATTTAAAATTTTACTTTTTCTTCTTCATTCTACAGGATATTAAATAGAAGCAAGATATTAGCAAATTAGGCAAGAAAAAGGACACCAACAATAAATAAATCTCTCTCAAAAGTACAGTATCTACAAAATTTATTATTACTACGCTTTCTATTCATTAGGAAATCAATTAGTCACGATTGTTCTTTGAAATAAAAAGTTGATCATTAGCAAGTTGCAATAATTCGTTTCATTTATACCAATCACATTAGACTATCTTTATCACACCAAATTCATGTGCTAGGATTTCTGAAAGATCCATTTACGGAAGAGATACTACATTAGAAAACTCAATTTATCGTAATCTAACTTTATTCACTTCTTATTGCCAATTTCTGATATTGCTATCTACCTTATTCGAGCCATTTTACTTTAAAAACAACAAAGACACAACATAACAAATGCATTTTTTTCCAAACTCTTTAAAAAATTGATTTGGTGATTATCGAAAAAACCTTTGTATTTTTTGGCCCATATATTTTAAAAAAAGGTTTTAAATATAAAGTTGAAAATATTATTGATAAAATGAATCAAAATGTTTATATATATATATATATATATATATATATATATATATATATATATATATATATATATATATATATATATATATATATATATATATATATATATATATATATATATATATATATATATATATATATATATATATATATATATATATATATATATATATATGTATATATATATATATATATATATATATATATATATATATATATATATATATATATATATATATATATATATATATATATATATACTTAAAAACAAGTAATAATATAAATTTACTTAAAAAATATATAAATATAATTAAAAGAAAATTAAATAAAGTTGTGTGTTTACAGAGCAGCACTTCATCAGGGGACACACCGTCTGTAAACACACAGGAGCCTTTCTGTTGTTAGTGGCAAAGCCAAAACTAACAGTGCCCCGAGGCCCCTAATGAAAATTCAAGCATAAAGAAGAAGAATAATAATAATTACCACATTAAATAAATATCTACCATAATAACATTCATGAAAAACTTTGTAATAAAATCACCTTTACTGAAACAGATATACAAAACATTTAAAAGACATCAAAAAAAAAAACCCGCCCCCAAAGCACATAAAAACAGTTACAGTTAGTAAAAGTGAAGAAGAATTTCCTTATAAATTCCAAATCAGCTCAAAATTTATATTGTGCTGACACCTAGATAAAAAAAACAAATTAAAGAGCAATAGAATCCAAGTGCCGCCATCTATCTAAAAAATCCCAACAATTTTGAAAAAGAAAACATATTCCCAATAAATTTTGTAAATGAAAACAAATTCCAAAAATTTCAAGATGAAAATCAAATTGTTCACCGTCTAGGCCTGCTTAGACGGGCTTCAATATCGGCCAAGTTAATAGAATTTGTTTAAAATGTCTTTAATCAAAACATCAAAATTATTAAAGTTGAAAGGAAATTTATTTTTCTTTAAACTTTTCTTTAATACCTCAATAGCCGTCAAAAAATCTATACGGTTATTACAAATGAATTTGAATCTCATTATTTGACCAAATACAATATTCTTGAAAATTTTATAGTAAAGGTTGGAATAAAAATGCGTAAGGTTAATAACATTAAAATTGAAGTCCTTCCTTTTATCATAAACCCCAATGAGATTATTGTTACTAGAAATATTTATATCAAGATCTAGAAAAAAAGCACGAGAGTCTTGTGAATTAGTTTTAATTAAACTCAGTTCTTCAGGATAAATATTATTAATCAAGTCAAAATTACAACAATCGAAGATGATTAAATCATCAATAAACCTAAAACCTTTTAAAAAATTATTCTGTAAAAATTTATTCTCATAAAAGTGAAGGAAAATATTAGCGAATGCACTTGAATAACTATTACCCATAGAGATACCTTTAATTTGCCTGTAAAAACTAATACCGTTAAAAAGATAATTTTCAAAAATGTTGACATTGCATAAATTAATCCAGTCTTCCCTGTCAATACCTTCATTAATCAAATAATGTTCAAAAATTTCAATACAAATATTTTTTAAATTATTGTGAGGAATACTGGTAAAAAGATTTTCAAAATCACAGGTAAGAATTGTATTAACACGTGTGTTGTTTAAATATTTAATAACTTCTTGGTTGTTATTAATGATAAAATGTTTATCATTAGAAATAATTTTGTTTAAAATAATGTTTAAGTATTTAAAAAATCGCTTACCAAAAACAGAATTATAACACCCTGTGCAGCATGTAACAAATCTAAATTTAACAGGTGTTTTATGAAATTTAATGGTCGGAAATAAGTATGGGAAATTAAAACTATTTGGTTTTGTTCCAATTTTTTTATAAAAAGCCAAAATTCTATTCTCAATTTCTTTCTTAGAGCTGTTAATCTTAAGGAAAGTATCATTATTATCATATTCAAAACCAATAATATTTCTAAAGAATTTTTTGCACATAAAGCCAAAATTGTTTGAAGCTTTATCAACCACACAAATAATAAATTTCCTTTTCAATTCTTCTCTATATCTTCAAAAGGAAATTTATTATTTGTGTGGTTAACAGAAAGGCTCCTGTGTGTTTACAGACGGTGTGTCCCCTGATGAAGTGCTGCTCTGTAAACACACAACTTTATTTAATTTTCTTTTAATTATATTTATTACTTGTTAATTTATAATTAAGTAAATTTATATTATTACTTGTTTTTAAGATTTGAATTTGGTTTTAGCTGCCTTGTGCGCTGTTCCAATTTGAATTTGAATTAATGTAGTTATGTTTATTTTGGTTACCTCCTGTTTTATTTATTTCAATTAAGATTTGAATTTATGTTTGGATATATATATACATATATATATATACATATATATATACATATATATATATATATATATATATATATATATATATATATATATATATATATATATATATATATATATATATATATATATATATATATATATATATATATATATATATATATATATATATATATATATATATATATATATATATATATATATATATATATATATATATATATATATATATATATATATATATATATATATATATATATATATATATATATATATATATATATATATATATATATATATATATATATATATATATATATATATATATATATATATATATATATATATATACACGTTATTTTAATGTTTTTCATAGTTTATAGAGTGCTCAAAAATATAAACCTAACTCAGATTTAAATTATTGAAATCAATGTTAAATAAAGTAATAAAATAAAAATTGCTTGAACAAAAAATTGTTGTGAAATATTTTTCCAAGCGGCTAAATTAACTGAGGATTTTAAAGTATTAGCATATTAAACATCCTTACATGAAATCGCTTTTATTCATATGAGAAATATTATTAATTATTCATCCGATATTTTTGTGTTTTTAATGGCATAAAGAAAAATCCTTTCGGTAGAAATTTAATTTTTCATTTGAAAGGTGTTCCAAAAACCCTTCAAAAATAATTACCATGCTATTTAATAAACTTACAGCACTTTTAAAAATAAGGATTTCGGGAAAAATTCTAGAAGTTCCTCGTAATGATTTTCGTTCATTGTTCTTAAAGTATGTTTTGCTTAGTAGAAAATTGATTTATTTTTCATGGAACTAATAGATTTTTATTATTTTTCTTATTTATGTTTTAATTCGGTTTGTGTTGATTCCTAAATTAATTCCACTTTAAGTTTCAGGATTAAAATATTTTTCCTTTTCGTTTGACATCTATAAAATATATATTTCCATGTTTTTAGATATATTTTAAGAAATATTTTGCTCTAATTATTAAAATATTTTTTTACAAAAAACTCGATTTAAAACTTTCCTTATTCTATATTTTCTAAAATTAAATAAGAGGAGAAGATTCATCCTTTTCTTAGTGCAGAATTCAGATTATGGGAAATTTAATTTCCAGCAAAGTTCTCTGCTTGATGACAATGCATGTTTCTATCTTTCTCCGACAGCTACCAACAAAATTTATCTTACCATTTTAATGCCATCTATCAAAATTATGCCCACATTCCGGCTGGATGGAATGCTCAAAGGGCATTTGGATCTCTATGCCTGAGATCAATACAAGTTACAATTAATTTATAAATTTAGCAGCTGAAATTCATCACTATTTGAAATTTTGATTTCTTACTTATCGAAATTTCTTCGCAGTTCTGCTGAAACCCCGTTTCTGGTTGAATTGATTCTTTGTTGCAGTTGCCTTCATTGTCGTCGTTTTTGCAACTTTTCTTTAACGTTATTTGATTGGTTCTTGATTCGTTTTCATACATATTGATTTATTTTTAAATCACCTAATGTAATAAGAACTACCGATTGTAAACTATTACCGAATCGTGAATGTAATCCTTTAAAATAATTAACGATGCTGCTTCATTTCGAAAAATCTTAAAAAATCTGAAATCAAGATCCTAATCCTGGGAACGCGTTGAAAATTTTAATAGCTTCCAAAATTGAAAAATAAAAAGAAAGTTTCTTATGTATTTGTCACCACATAAGTTCACAAATGCGATTAGCATTAATGAAAGCTAGATTATCTTTTATGCCGTTCTAAACTAAACTAACCAATGACACAAAATTTTTATAATTTTTTTACAGCTATAGTCGCAATGCTATAATTATGTTTAAGCCCTGCTACAAATTATCTTGCTAAATTAGTGCATGCTTCAAAACTTTTTTTGGATGATATTTTTGTGTTTTTCCATACTTTTCTAAATCACAATCAAATTTTTTCCTATGAATTGACTTTTAGTAAATTATTTAAGTTTTTTTATTATTTTTTTCCTTCTTGTTGGCATTAAACTATTTAAGTTGTTAAAAACACCTTTAAATAGCAAATTTAACTCGTGATTTCATAGAGCTTTCAAAATTCTTTATTCCTGATGTTACACAGATTAATAATTAATAATAAAGGGTCGAATGAAGAAAAAAATTATCAAGTAAGGCTAAAATCCAGTAAATCTCTCATATGATACTAATTATAAAATACTCATAATAAAATACTTCAGAAATCATATGAAAAACTCCCTGCTATGGGACGCAGTGCGTGAACTGATCTAAGATTTTAACAATGTGCAGCAGTTAAACCCTTTTGTTACATATGGTTTGAAAGATTTCTTTCATTTAATGTTTGTTACTTTGATAAATTATTCTGTTTCATAAAGCATTCGTACACCTTTCTAAATTAGGATGAAAAAGTAAAAGATTAAACTAAAAAGTGGAATGTTTATATTTTTAACCTTCTTTGCACATTTTAAAAGAAGCTGAACGAAATTTATTTAATACAAAGAACTTAAATTTATGTATAATTTTATAATTTAAAGAATAAAACATCAGTAGGACTTTATTTATTCGCTGAATATTTACAACTTCAAATTTTTCTATCTTTTTTTGTTGTAATTATTCTTTATATCAGTTGTCAGCATATATGGCAACGTTACTCTTAAAAAGTAACGAGTAAAAGTACAAGTATTTTAAAAAAAAGTAACGAGTAAAAAGTAAAAAGTGCATATTTTAAAAAGTAACGAGTAAAAAGTACAAGTAAAAGTACAAGTACTAAGCAAAAAAAGTAACGATTTAAAAGTACATTTCTAGGAAATCGAAAATTCAAAGTAACCTAAAATTTTATTGAATAATATTCTTATGCTCTCTTTAAAGTTTTTGCCAAATTGTTGTCATTTATTTAATTATTTTTAATTTTGAAAGTTATGGGTTTAAATTTATTTTTAAATTCGAAAGAATATTATAATATAATTTTATAATATAATCGTATAATATAATTTTAAAATCAAATATAGTTTTAATTTCAAACTTTTTATGGATTTGCACGAAAAAGAAATTTTATCTATTGATTTTAATTTTTAGTTTATTATTTTTATTTATTTAAATTACCATTGATTTAAGATTGTTTTACTCTTTAGAGACGCGTTTTAAAAGCACAAACATAAACAAAGCAAACACAGGGTTTCAGATAGCTTTGTGATCTTTGAGCTATTAAAAAATAATTGAATGTGCAGTTTAAGTTGAAACAGAAGGTATTTAAACACGAAGTTAGCTGTGAATGCATGTATATTGCACATTAATTTTATTAATTAAGAAAAAACATAAGCATTTTTTTTCAATTTAATATTTTTTTTTAGAAAGCTTACCGAGTTTTAGAAAAAAAGTAACGATTTCGCTCGATATTTCCGTTACAAATACTTGTACTTTTTCCCTAAAAAAGTAACGAAAGTACAAGTAAAAGTACTAAATTTAAAAAGTAACGAAGTACAAGTAAAAGTACGTACTTTTTACTTGTTCCGGCGGTACAAGTAACGAAAGTAAAAGTACTGCCATATATGGTTGTCAGTGAGGAAAAGAAAAACATTTTAAATTTGAAAATATCTTATTTTAAAGCCTTATTTAAGAAAAGTTTTGCAAAACAGGAATCGTAACGAAAAATCAACAAGAAATAAAAATTGATTCACAATTAATGAGACAAAGGAAATCTATTAGAAATATTGTATTTTAAATACGTACAAAAGCTTTTGTGACATTCAATCTTTAGTGACAATCGCATAATGCTTTCCCCTACATCTGATATTTGCAAGTAACTCTGACGAAAAATTATTTAGACGCTTTTTAAATTCAAACCCCATAATTACTTTGCATTCAATTAAATAAAGTTCATCGAAAGTGATTGTAGAAAAAAAAACTTTCAACGAACTTTTCTTGTTACTAATTTAACTCCTTTCATGCTTCTATGAGCTTGGGAGATAAAATTTCCTGGAACTGACTGAATAAACATGAAAATAATTCTTGGAATAAACTTTCTTCTCTTAGACTTTATTCTCTTTTAATATTTAAATTATTATAATGCCGCAATTCAATTTTCAATTATGATCATTTTAAAAACTTCACCTCTTTATAAAATTTGTCGTATATATTTTTGGATGAGAAATGTCTGATATTACAATCAGTCTTCTTCGCGTTTCTGAAACACAATCTTATTGGAAAAGTAAGATAATCGATTAATAATATTACGCAGAGAAATCAATTTATTTTTCATAGAACTAATAGATTTTCATTATTTTCCTTATTTATATTTTGATTCGGTATGTGTTGATTCTTAAATTAGGTCGACTTCAAGTTGCAGGATTAAAATATTTTTCCTTTTCGTTTTACATTTATTAAATATATATTTCCATGTTTTTAGATGAAATATTTTGCTCTAATTATTAAAATATTTTTTCTCTAAAAACGCGATTTTAAAAATGTGCTTATTCTATAGTTTCCAAAATTAAATAAGAAGGAAAGATTCATCCTTTTTTTGTCAAATTTAGATTATGGGAAATTTAATTTCCAAAGAAGCTCTCTGCTTGATGGCAATGTAATAAGAACTACCGATTGTAAACTATTACCGAATCGTGAATGTAACCCTTTAAAATAATTAACGATGCTGCTTCATTTCGAAAAATCCTAAAAAATCTGAAATCAAGATCCTAATCTTGGGAAGGCGTTGAAAATTTTAATAGTTTCCAAAATTGAAAAACAAAAGGAAAGTTTCTCATGTATTTGTCACCACATGTATTTGTTCAATTAATATTGAAGACTGTAAATTATAAACGAAGTTAATTTTACCGCATGGCTCAAACTATACAAAAATGTCTAACGTATGTCCCATAGAAAGTCCGCTTAGTAATATTAACTCTTAGACATGTTCATTAATTAAATTAACAACTTCCCATTTCTTTGAAATATAATATTTGAGCGGACCAATTAATAAAGAAAACTTTTCTAAGCAATTCATTTATAAAGAAGAAAAAGCTCATTTTACAACCTTTGAATTCAGAACAAAGTCATGTATTTCAGGAGTAGCTAACATTTTTTGGAATAGTGCAACTAAATGCGGAAGTAAAAAGAAACAAAATGTGCTCTAATTTCAAAATTCTCAATGCGTAAAGAAATTTTTAATAAAATTATAAATGTTGATAAGAGTTTCTCTTATATTATCTCCTATATTCTCCCATTTTTAATCCTATATTAGCTGCTTTCGGTGACTAGCTGGTTCGTCTCTTTAAATAAGTAAATTCGGGACTCAAAATCATCCAGTCAAAAATCTAGACAATGTTATTTATGAATTTGTACAGTTTTTTTCGACAAAACTAAATGAGCTTTATTTGCTATAAACTTCTTTAAGTTAAAAATACACCAATCTAAAACTGTAAACAATACATTTTTGAAACAAAAGATAAACTTTAAAAAAAAATTAGATTTAAAGAGTCTCTCAAGAACTGAAAGACAGCAAAAACATGTAAATAAGTATTTATGTTAAAAAGTTAAAATCAGTCTATATCAGAATTTCTCAGAGATTTGCTATTGATGCTTTTTCTTTTACAAATAACGTCTATATAACCTTTATATTATAACGTTAATAACGAAGTTATAATGTTTGTTGAGTAGTCAAACTTCTCTCAAGGCAATTTACCCATGACCAGCTAACCAAAATGAGTTTCAAACGCTGTAAGACCGCATTTAAGCTTTTGCATGGTGCCACTAAAGAGTTGGTCGCAGAAATCAGCACATAATAAAAGTTCTATATCATTACAGTTTTCCCAATAATCCGTAATTCATGTTTTTATTTTTTTGTGCGATTTTTTAACGATTTTCTCCGTTACTTATCCCTTTTGAGGGATCATATAAAACCACTTTTCGCAGTATTTATATTAAAGTAGAGATGCACTTTTAATAATTATCAAATATGCTAATATAGTACATTGTACCTATATTTGTACATTTGGTACAATTACCAGTCATGCCTAATACAAAAATTAATTAAGCATCATTGGTGTCAATAATAATATGGCGATTTTTAATATTTATCTATTAATTTTATTTTTTAATTATTATAGTACATAACTTATTTTTTTATTTTAGTTATTACTTAGTGATAAAGTACGTATTCTTAATATCACCCTTTCAAAAATTCGAAACTATTTGCAGAAAAGTTCTAGATATCATTATCTCCACACACACACACACATATGCACTGGTGGACAAAATTAAGAGTTGGAAAGCATTTTCGCGCATGCAAGATACCCGCACACCTCTCCATGTGCTTGACAATGGTTCCGTGAATGCCCAGAGGTACAGGCAGGAGGTCATAGAGCCTATGTGCGTCTTTTCAGGGGCGCTGTTGGCCCTGAGTTCATTTTTATGGACGACAATGTGTGACCACATAGGGGTCTCATGGTTGATGAGTATCTGGAAAGCGAGGATATTCAACGAATGGATTGGCCAGCCAAATCCCCTGACCTGAATCCTATTGAACATGCTAGGGATGCTCTTGGGAGAGCTATGCGAGGCGCCAACCTTTCCCCCAGAACCATTCTGGAGTTAAAAATTGCTCTGGTGGAAGAATGGGAGGGTCTTCCACAAATCCTCCTTAACTCCCTTATTAACAGCATGCATACTCGTTGTGCATGCTGCCTGTCTGTTAGGGGTAACCATACACCATACTAGAGGCAGCACACACTGTACAAGCCTAACTTTTATTGCCATCTTTTATCCTTAAGTTCAGACTACATTGGATTTATTGGCAATAGGTCTTGCCAGTGAATGGCACTTTAATTTTTGTTTTGCATACTTTATTATCATGGAATAAGCTATATCCAAACCAAATTTCATTTACTTATATTCAGTATTTTTTTAGATATTTGGGAAAGTGCCTTCCATCTCTTAATTTTGTCCACCAGTGTATAAGCCGTAGGAAAAACGTTATATTAAAAATTCGTGATCAAGGAAATTATTACACAAATAAAGTATATTCAAAACTACCAGAATATGGTAACATTTACCCTGTTTCTGGCTCTATAGGAGCTCCAAAAACTCAGTAAATTTTATTGAAGTGCTTCGGTGATGATTTTTGTATAATTAAGAATAACTCATAGTTTCATAAAATGTGATCAGATTTGCCAAGTGCGCTAAAATGTTCAATTTCATCCTGACACCGTTGAACGTGGTATGGAAACCCTATTTACGGTTAAATTTACCTTGCAGTTTTGTATTTCATATTGAATTAGTTGTAATAACAACTATAACTTTGCAAACCAAAATTTTCAATAAAACGTTACCATATGAAGAGAAAAACTAAAAAATGCATCATTTAAAAGGAGTATATTTTTGTTTTATTTACCAGAATGTTATTTTTTACCAGAAATATCATTACCGTACAGTACGGTAATTTGAAGGAAAAATTTTTTTCTGTACATATTCTCCCATATTTTATTTAATTAATTTAGCAACTTATAGGTTGGAATTTATAAATTTTAAGATGAATCATAATTATGTCACAATTAATAGCATGCTCTATTTTGGATTAATAAGTTTCAGATAAGTTATAATTTAAATATTGTTTGAGTACAGATTTGGTCCCCCTAATTCAGATTTCAATGCTATTGGAATAAAATTTATGCAAATGGAATATTTCTTTCTTCTTTCTTAATAATGCTCTTAACATATTTGGTGATTTCAAATAGTACCTAATTAGATAATTTTGCTTACCAAACAGGCTTACTTAATTAAGAGCAGCTAAATGAATTTCTACTTAAAATAGTCTTTAAGTATTTAATCTTTTAAAAGCTCTGTCTAAATCTTAAGAATTTATTCTATATTATTGTAATTTACAATAAATATATGTTTAGTGAGTTTCACCGGGAAATCTTTGTGACAAGGGCTCTTCAAAAATATTCACCGTAGTTTTTTAATCTTAATTGTTTAGTCTATTTAATTCTTAGATACCACTCATCAAAATTCACCGTATTTCTGACTCTATGAGAACATCAAAAAGCTCATTAATTTTTGCCGAACTTCATTCTTACAAATATCATAACGTAATTAGCGTAATATCATAGATTGCAGCATAAAAAAATAAAATTCTATTACAAAATATATTTTAGAAAACATGAAGTAGATTGCATTATGAAATATCAGAAAAAGGATTTATTGCAATTAAAAAATTACAAGAATGTATTCAACTTCACTTTAACTTCAGGAATCTGTATAACATTCAATTCAACTAAAACAATCTATCAAATGCATTCAACTCGATTAAAATTTTGAAATCATATTTAAACTTGAATCCCAAAACTATAATATTAATTTATTTCAAAATAAATATATGCTTAGTTAGTTCCACCAGGAAATCTTTGCGACAAGGGTTCTTCAAAAATATTCACCGTAATTTTTTTAATCTTAATTTTTTAGTCTATTTAATTCTTAGATACCACTCATCAAAATTCACCGTATTTTTGACTCTATGAGAACATCAAAAAGCTCGTTAATTTTTGCCGAACTTCATCCTTACAAATATCATAACGTAATTAACGTAGTATCATAGATTGCAACATAAAAAAATAAAATTCTATTACAAAATATATTTTAGAAAACATGAAGTAGATTGCATTATAAAATATCAGAAAAAGGATTTATTGCAATTAAAAAATTACAAGAATGTATTCAACTTCACTTTAACTACAGGAATCTGTATAACGTTCAATTCAACTAAAACAATCCATCAAATGCATTCAACTTGATTAAAATTTTGAAATCATATTTAAACTTGAATCCCAAAACTATAATATTAATGTATTTCAAAATAAATATATGCTTAGTTAGTTTCACCAGGAAATCTTTGCGACAAGGGTTCTTCAAAAATATTCACCGTAGTTTTTTTAATCTTAATGTTTTAGTCTATTTAATTCTTAGATACCACTCATCAAAATTCCCCGTATTTTTGACTCTATGAGAACATCAAAAAGCTCGTTAATTTTTGCCGAACTTCATCCTTACAAATATCATAGCGTAATTTACGTAATATCATAGATTGCAGCATAAAAAAAATAAAATTCTATTACAAAATATTTTAGAAAACATGAAGTAGATTGCATTATAAAATATCAGAAAAAGGATTTATTGCAATTAAAAAATTACAAGAATGTATTCAACTTCACTTTAACTTCAGGAATCTGTATAACATTCAATTCAACTAAAACAATCTATCAAATGCATTCAACTTGATTAAAATTATGAAATCATACTTAAACTTGAATCCTAAAACTATAATATTAATGTATTTTAAAAGAAATATAAGTTTAGTGAGTTTCGCCAGGAAATCTTTATGACAAGGGTTCTTCAAAAATATTCACCGAAGTTTTTTAATCTTAATTGTTTAGTCCAGTGTTTCCCAACCTTTTTCGTGCCATGCCCCACCTAAGCCTTTCCAAAATTCTTATGCCCCCCTATGTAACATATACATAATTTTTAATATTAAAAAATTGAATTGTTCACTTAAGAAACTTAAATGATGGGTTTTGGAAATAAATCACTAGGAAACTGTTAACGAAACACGGTAAGTAAATTTTCAAAACATATAATGAAAAACTAAAATTCAAATAATTTTAATAAAGATTTTTCTATAATAATTTTATATTTTAATTTAGTGAGATCCTTGCACTTGATGATTGCTGTGCAGAGATTTTATGCTAGGTTCCAATTTGGTTACTTTCAGTCTCAAGTCTCCCCATTGTGTTATTTCAAGACGATTTCTTTTTTTTATCAGTAAATCATTTGCAGCACCAAATCCACGTTTAGCTAAATATAAAGATGGAAGCATTAACGATAGTTTTCTTGCACAGTTGGTAGAATTTGTGTATTTGATTTCTGTTTCCTCTCAAAGCCATGCCATCACTCCTTTTATATTAAATTAAGTTTCAACTGACCCATCATTTTGCATTTATGCGAGTTCTTCTTGATACTGCATATTTGATATATCAAACAAATCCACTAACATTGGCTGCATCATCCATGCTGGAAAATCAATTTATTTTAAATCAGAAAATCTTTCTTTTAAATCAGTCGATAAAATTTTCAGATGACAATATCAAGTAAAGAGGGATCATTTACTTCACATTTTTGGAGCCAATGAAACCGTTCAAAAATTTTTGTTGTTAATATATTTCTGACTTAACTCAATAAGGGTAATGAAACCAAATATCTTTGCTTTTGCACCAACAAGAGTTTCATTTGTTCCTTGAAGTCGCTTAGTTAATGTATTTAGTTTTTCAAAGATATCGGCTAAATAACTCACAAATGCTTTACCATCGAGTGTTAACAGATACTTCATTTCAAGTTTGTCGCTTAAAGAATCACTGAAAGTATCAAACAGTTCCAGAATTCTTTTCAAGCAGTTCCCTTTAGAGAGCCATCTTAATTCAGTGTGAAGCAAAAGTCTCACATGGTCTGCCTTTTGTTTTTCACCAAATAGCTTGAAAAGATGCTCATATTTGGCATTAGCTTCATTAGTATTGATACACTTTATTACTGAATGCAGTACTTCATTTAGAAAAGTCAAGATGTTTTTAGCTACCAAGTTTTCCCTATTAATAACGCAATGCACGAGAATCATTTCTGGATTCTCATCTTTCATCAATTTTAAGCAACAATTTTTCTTGCCCATCATATTAGGAGCACCATCTGCAGTACAAGATGTTATATTTTTCATTGGTATATTAGTGACATCTAAGTAGTTTCTTTAACATATTATATAATATCTTTGGAGGTAGTGGTGCTTTCTAATCTTTTACAGAACAACATTTCTTCAGCAAAATGCCCTTTATCAATATATCTTACGTAAGTTATCAATACTGCCACACTGTATATCAAAGTTGATTCATCCATTTGCACTGAGAATTTTCTTGTTTTCAGCTTTTCAGCAAGTTGTTTTTCAATATCTTCACTCATTTCGTCTATTCCTCAGATGCGAACAACTGCATTGTTTAGCGAGATTTTAAAGCGTCCGGGGGTCCACGCGAAGAATGCAGTCTGCCGCAGGGAAGTTAACAGGACAACACCAAGAACCCAGTTGATATTTTGGTCTCGTTAAACGAATTTATAATATTTATTGGCTGCAATTATTTAAGAATTTGCTTTTTTCTTTCAATTTTGGCACTGAAATCAAGCATTGCATTTAAACAGCCCGGAACAAAAGGGTTAAACTCGTGTCGAGTTCATTTTCGTATTGCCCCCCTTAACAATCAAAATGTCCCCCAGTGGGGCGTGGGCCCCACGTTGGGAAACACTGGTTTTATTTAATTTTTAGATACCACTCACCAAAATTTACCGCATTTCTGACTCTATGGGAACATCAAAAAGCTCATTAATTTTTGCCGAACTTCATCCTTACAAATAATCATAGAATGAAGCATAAAAATTATTATGATTAAAATTATAAAATCACATTTAAACTAGAGTCCCATAATTATAATTGCAGAATAACTAATTACATAATTGCAGAACAATGAATTTTATTATGTAAAGTTCAAGAACTATTTTGTTTTAAATTTTAACAGCTGTTTGAAAAATAAGGAAAGAATAATTTAATGCAGTAAAGAATAAATTATTATATACGTTCATATTTTATGTTCTGAATAATGAAGCCAATTTGCATTTAAATAAGCGAGATATTTCTATATAATCTATTATTAGTTAAACAAAGGACTTAACATAAATTTTCAAAAGGACAAATCTATATTACCATGCATACGAATTATGCTTTAATGAAATTTTCCCCGTGACTAAACAAAAAAATACCTCGAATCTGTTTTTTATCTTTCTAATTTTTAACCTTCATAAATTTGTTGGGGAATATGCCTTTGATAAGGATACGATTTGTTTTCATTTTTATATGTCATGAATTGTAAGATTTCGTAAGAATTTTCGAGAACAGTTGCATTAATTCAGTCGTGAATTTATTATTTCGATTTCTTGAACACCATTGGAGAAATTTATTTAATGGATATTATTTTAAGTGTATTTACCGGTATTTTTTTGTTTAGCCCATCTTCCTTTTTGATCGCTTAGAACTTTTTCTATAGTTTAGTTAAATAATGTGGAGAATTTCTCGTAATCACCTCCCTTAACATGTATATTATAAAATATTTACAAAAATCATACAAAACCAATTGTATAACACTAATTTTAAATCATTTGAAAGTTTGTAATTTGAAATGAATAAAACAAAAATTTAATGAAATCGATTCAAAGTTCTAAAAGAAAAAAAACTAAGAAATTCAGTTTGAAAAATTTCATTCCTGAGAATAAGTAAGAACAAATTCTGTATCATCTCAGTTAAAATTACATGGTTTAAAATTCAGTAATAATATGTTGTAGCATACAATTAAAATTTTTTTTATTAATAATTAAATCTAAATAGATAAGCAAATAAATACTCAAAAATCTTAAATAAAATATAAAATAATAATTAAAAAAAAATTTGATTTCAGAGTTCAAGATGTTTTGGCTGTCTGGAATAGTTCCAGACAGCAGTGATATTAATATAAAGGAACTATACCTTCAGATCGCTTTCCTTACTTAACTATTAAGTTTATAATTTTTCCATTGCACTTTCCAAACTTTGAAGGTCAAGAACTCAAGTTTGTTGGAAATATGGTAGATTAAGAGTCAACGAAAGTTTTTGTGTCTCATTCGTTAACTTAATATATTGTCCGTAGAACTTAAATCAATTAGCATATTCAAAATTTGACCATCGAATCAATAGTATTTCTTATTAGCACGTGAAAAAGTTTATTACTAGATCAAAACAAGCATGATTTATTTATTTATTTTGTGCAATCTAAACTAAACTTTGTGACACGACAGCCCATATAGGGCCAAGGCCTACTGTGCTCATCTCAGTTTTCTTGACCATGGGTTCTGGGGTGCAGGAACGTCAGGTGGTCAGCCGAACGCGGAACCACCAGTGTTAAGTTCCCAAGCAAGCTTGGTACTCATTCATCGAACCACGGAGGAGATTGTAGCGTATCTACCACTACAAAATTACAACTACAATTCACTAGTATATAAGACATGTTAACTCGACTCTAATGTGGGGTACCTTTTCATAGATGATGGTTGACATAGTCGATTACTCCTCTCCCCACATTGGTGACCTTCGGACGTGATGTGAACACGCCTACCTAGACAGTAACGCCTACTTCGATGGATGATCCACATTGAACAGTTGACTTGCTACTTGTGACTGCGACATTATCCACCTCCTCGTACTGTTGATACTCAGTCTCGTCTCGATCACGCACAACGTCGGCCTGCATACTTGTGATTACTCGACTGCTAACGGCAACAGAGGAGCGACTACGACCGTGAAGTTAATACACCTCTCACATTCAGCAATCAAAAAATACGGTGATCTTAATACAGCTCTCCCGGCTTCTCACAAAACAGCAATGAATCAACTAGTGGTATTCGTTCATCGAATTCTATCACAGATATAATTCTAGTGGGGAAGTACTGTAGCGTATCTACCACTACAAAATTACAACTACAATTCACTAGTACACTGGTTATCATAAATTAAGGAAAATTCACAAAAATCGCGATAACTCAAGAAATTACACATGGAATTTTATGAAACTTACCCACAATATACAACACATAGTAAGGTATTAAACAACATAAAAAGAAATTATCAGACATTAATAGTAGTATAGAAATTAGCACATGTATAAAATAAACAAATTGGAAGTATCGGTTTGCAATAGAAAAAGTACCTTTAATATGGAATATGATTGCCTCTAGAAGCAATACAGCACAAACAGCGATGTGTGATGCTTTCAATTATGCGGTCTATCAGTTCAATAGGAAGTGAGAGCCATTGCTCTTGTAAAGCAGTTGCAAGCGTGGCAAGGGTCTGAGGGGGCGGATTGATGGCAGATACACGCCTCCCTAGAGCATCCCAAACGTGCTCGATAGGATTCAAGTCCGGGGATCGAGCTGGCCACTCCATGCGAGTAATTGTTTCCTGTTGAAGATAATCATCAACAATGCGAGCTCTGTGTGGTCTTGCATTATCGTCCTGTAACAGGAAGCAATCACCAATTGCCCCGGCATATGGGCGCACATAAGCATCAAGGATGTTGTCTCGATAAACCTGAGCATTCACGGTTCCCCTTGGAAAGACATGGAGGTATGTGCGCCCTCCTAAGGATATGCCTCCCCAAACACAGACACTGCCTCTTCCGTATGCATCTCTTTCACGGATGTTTGATGGATGATAACGGGTCCCAGGTTCTCTCCATATCAAATAACGTCTACTGTCACTTTCTAGACTAAACCTGGACTCATCCGTAAAGAGAACAGGCCTCCATTGATCTGACGTCCAGTGGACATGTTGTCGGGCCCACTGCAAACGGTCTCTCCTATGGCGTGATGTGAGCGGCACGCAAATGGCTGGTCGTCTCGCATACAGACCACCTTCGTGGAGCCTTCTGCGCACAGTTGACGTTGACACCAACCTTCCGGTGGCTGCAGCAAGAGAGGATCTAAGATGTGTCGGAGTAGCGGTTCTATTCCTGCGTGCACTTAATGTCAAATATCGGTCATCGGCACTGGTCGTAACAGTTGGCCGTCCTTGACTGAACCTCCTAGATGCCGAATCTGTGGTTTGAAATTGCCTCCAAAGTCTATGAACCACAGATGGACTCACATTTAGCCATCTGGCCACTTCTGATTGACTCTGCCCTGCCTCTAGTCTCCCGATGGCTCTCCATCGTAGTTCTTCAGGCAAATGATGCCTAGAGGTCATTATTACGAATTGGCTATCTCAGATTTTCAATGTCGCAATCACAGTAAAATTTGTGTGCTTTCTCTCAAACTTGGACTTTTATGCTCCAGGCAGATGACGTAAGCCGAGTGCAGCGCCACTAATTTGCATATTGCAATTTTACTCAGCTACTCTTAGTGGACAACATATGCAAATTTTGCACGGTTTGGCTTACTTTTGAAAGAGTTATCGCTATTTTTGTGATTTTTCCTTAATTTATGATAACCAGTGTATATAAGACATGTTAACTCGACTCTATGTCGGGGTACCTTTTCATAGATGACGGTTGACATAGTCGATTACTCCTCTCCCCACAAGATGAAAGGCTGAGTCAACCTTGTCCGGCCCGATGATCGAATCCAGGACCTGTGGCACCGGAGTGCGAAGCGCTACCACTCTTGTGCAGTCGGTTCAAGAAATTAATTGCTTCTTCCATATATTTTTAGAATACATTGATAACTTGAAGAACGAAAAAAACCACGCGAATAAAGTGCAAGTAAAGGTACAAAAGTAGATTACTGTAGTTCTTGTTTTTTTTTTTTTTTTTGGTTCTTTACAGTTTGATTTTGCTAAGTTTTTTACATATATTCGCTTGAATTTTCTTTAATCATAGATAACACAAAGTAAGACCCTTTCTTCTATAAAATATTGCGGTTGAAACGTGTCTTTCTGGGAAATTTTATTCGTAGTACTTATATTAGTGCTTTATTTATGTTCTTTTCTTTATTAATAAGTAGCATAAAGTATACCTTAACCTTATTTGAGTTTTGACAACTTATCTGAAAGCGCACTACACAAACACTATTCTATAAGCTGGACTATTTTAAGACAAATTTAGCACCTTATGCTAAAATTAGGAAAAGAAACCCATGTAATTTTAACTAATAGAATTAAATTCATCTCTCCTAATAATAATAAAAAAAAAAGTGTGCAAAGTTTTATTTTTGCTTTTGATTTAAAATGTGATGTGAAAAATCAAATCAACAATTTTCTTGGCATTGATAGAAATACTTAAATCAACTATGAAATTCGAGGAAATTCATGAGCACAAATAATGAAAGTATATTTTATTCAAAGAACTACTTCAAATGTTAAAAAAAAGGGAAGAATTCAGAAAGAGCGTATGTAAAAGATATCCTGACATTATTCAGCAAAAAAAAAAAAAAAAAAAAAAAACTAATAGAGAAATGACCATCTAAGAGTGGTGTTTGAAATCGGTTTTAACATAGTATATGGTTTTATTTTCTTTATTTATAATGCATCTCTGATTTAATTCTAAGAAAAAGGAAAATTCTTTGCAGCAAAAAATAATCGAAAAAAACTCCTCTCTATTGATTTTGAAACATTTTTATTCTATTTAAGACCATTAAAAGTGCTTGATAAAAAAGTAATTATTTTAAGCTATATTGATAACACAACGAAACAATTTAGAAGTAAAAGATAAATTGCGTTCTTATTTTATGTTTAAATTTTGAACAAAAATTAAAAATAATAATTTTTGTACAGTATTTTGTTTGTTTTCTGAACTTCATAATGTAGTCTAAGTTGCATTTTTATTATTCTTTTTATTTAAGCACACAAGTTCAAATTTGAAGACTTCAAAGTGTGAGATTTAGAAAAATAATCATTCTTAGAAATGCATTTAGTTCATATTTTTTTAAAAGTAAATAAATTCACAATTAAATAAAATCTTGCTCTTTTATTCTTAGCATGAAAAAATCTAATGTTTTCTGACGAAACATGCTTCTATTGATTACTATTAAAAGTATTTACTTAACAACCATTTTTACTAAATTACATAAAAAATTTTTTTCATTTGATACTTCGCTAGTAACAATCATTTAGGCATTAATGGATTGAAATTGTCAGAGATGGAACCAAATTACGCAAGAAAAATATATCGTTAAGTGAAAGCAAAAATTAGCAGTAATATGGCAATTATGTTATTTTAAAATAATGACATTTCTATTTTTAGAAAAGTTTCGCCTGATTTCGTAGTACAATCCTTTTGATATCAAATTCCCAATTACCATTACAAGCATTTCCTAACTTTTATAGTTTCAGATATTAAGTAACTTTTCATTCTCTATATATTTTTTCAATAAGAATAAGCCTTAACTTCATTTTACTTAGAAGTTAATGATTGGAAATCGAATTCCAAAAATTGATATTCTTTATATTGCAGCATTGACAGAGGCTTTGTCTTAAGTTTGTAAAATGCTTTATATCATAAATTTCACTAAAATATTTTAAACTTGACAATTCATTTTTTGTCAATTTGGCTATATTTATTTATTATTATTATTTTTGATAAATCACATTGCGTTTTTGGGGAATGCTTTCCTGACACTTTTTAATTAAAATTTTATATTACAGTTCGCAGAGCCTTGCAACTTATTTTCAAAAATTATCTTATTTTCAAGAATGGAAAATTAAAATATTTTCTTTTCATCAATTATTCTTGCTGTAAGAAAAACTTCCGGTGAGCATTTTATTCTTAACTATACAGCTCAAAATGATCATTTAAGAAAATGAGGCATGGTTCGAAACGAATGTTTAAGAAAATTAATATAGCTATTTAAGAAAATGCACATAATATTTTACCCCGTTTTTCTAACTTCTCATATTTTTTTTTCTTTTTTCAAAATAATAAACTGTTTCAGAATAAATTCGAAATGTTAGGTCGTTCATTAACCAAAATTATTTAGAGCATAAAAAAATTAAGTCTCATTTGAAAAGAAAAGTTTACAGTTCTTTTTACAACGTTGATGCGGCTTTATAAATTTGCCATATAATTAATAAAATTGCGTATTAAATGGGCGTTTTTTCAAACTACATCAATTTAGTATCTTGAATACAAAGATATGTCAGAAAGGTTACACATAAAATATACCCAACTATTCCAACCCCTTCCCCACGACTTTTTTAATGATTATGTTTACTATTTAAAACGCGAAGCACAAAATTAGTGTTAAATAAATAATCCCATGAAACTGAAACGGTGGTATATTATAACTGATTAAAAATTTTATTCGCTTCAAAAATATATTAATAGGAAATAACAATCGACATATTTCACTCCTACAAATTTCTCGAAGAATTTCTCATTGAATACTGCACATTGCTGGAATCTTGAGGACAACTCAAGTTCAGTCAATGCCAAAATTATTTCCAAAACCAATCACATCAGCTCATCTTGATTCCCTGTGTCTAGGAAACTAACCCCTGTTTTTGAGAACTTGAAACCTGTCGACTGTTACTTTCTAATTATATGTTTTTGAAACGAATGAAGTTTTTAATCAGGAAATACAAAATTCATGTTTTAAATTTGAGTTTAACATTGAAAAGGGGCATCCTTAGCGAAATCCATTTTCTTAAAACCGTATTTCAAGCTTTGTCACAGATAACTTACTAAAACGCTCATCAACGAATTGTCTTTGAAAACCTCATCACCTGGAAATAGTTTGTACTTACGAAATCTTAAGTAAAAGTTATTTGAATAATAATTAAATACAACGATTTGTTTTTTCCGTCAGGTGTTTTTTCTTTTCCTAGTAATTGTCACACCTAAGAAATCTGATTTATCTTAAATCTATAGGATAATTATTTATTAAGATAACTATTTATTAAGATAATTATTTGTTAAGATAATTATTTACTAAGATAATTATTTAATAAAATAATTATTTATTAAGACAATTATTTAATTGTCTCATGTTTATCAACAAATGAGTATGGATAATAATTAGAGTTAATTGTGTGTGTGTGTCTGGCTGCATGTGGAACAGTTCTTCGTAGAGTCCTGAAATTTACGAATGATTGAAGTTTAAACTAATCACAATGCAAATGTATATAATTAATACAATTTAATATTATTGTTAGTATATATAATTAATACAAGAGTAACACCAATACAATTCTTTTCTATCAAATTCATGTTTAAATTACTTTTTCTTTAAATCTTAAATTTTTTTACTTCAAAGTTTACCATTACTCCAAAACATTAACTTGAATATAGCATAAATTAAAAATATATTTAATTCTAAATCATTTATTAAATAATCTAACGAGAACATTTAAACAAAAGAATTGTCAGAACCCATTTTACTCAACCAAATCTACTTGTTTCTATTTTAAGAAACTTTCTTAGGCTAATTGTAATTTTTAACCTTAGTAAAATTAGATGCGATAGAGATTTTAAAGATGTGTTATCATGAAAAGTCATTGTTTTTCTTCGAAAGAAAATTAAATAACTTTTACAAAGATTATAATTTCCGATTTCGTATGTTTAGCTTCGACAATTTCTCTGAAAATAACAAAGAAACTGTGACAAAACATTGCGAAATAGAACAAAATTCTAAAACTGAACTCAAACTTTAAAAACGAAAACAAATAAATTTTCCTAATATAAAATATTCTTTTTAAAAGAAATCTTTGTCCTCCTGAAGTCTTCTAATTAAGGGGATTAAAAGACGGAAAACCTAACACAAAAGGTTTATAATTGCAAGTTGGATTTGTTTCTGGTCATTTTATATACTTGAACCCACTCTTAATTTGAGCTTGAGAATATCCAAAATAATAATATGATTTGTTTTTATTTTAAGAAGTTTAACTTTCGTATAAAACATGTAAGTGAAAATATGAAAATATTTATGCTAGGCGAAGAGAAAAGATTTAAAATTCTGCCTTATATTTCATTATTTCCCATTTCTAGGATTATGATTAATCTTCACGAAAATCAGTAAAATATTCTAAGCAATTTAGTTGTTTTAAATTGGTCATAGAGAAATACTTAAAAGCCTTAAACTCCAGTCAATAATTAGTATGAGGACTCTTTACTCTTTTCGAAGCAACAAAGATTTAAAGCATATATATCTTATTTATTTATTTAAGATTTATTTTATTTATTTATTTAAGATTTATTTTATTTATTTATTTAAGATTGAGTTAAAATTTCTGATTGTGTTTTTTTTATTCAAATTTGACCTTCTCTATGTTAAAAATAAATAAAGATCGTACTCTGTATCATGTATCATTATATCGCTGTATCATGCATCATTATATCGCTGTATCATGTCTAACTGACGTTACGTCACGATATGAAATGAATTACATATGCTAGTACTAGTAGGCATTGACATCTATTGTGTTGTTGAACGTATGTAAAAAAAAAATCTCTAATTACTTTTTTATACTAACGATGGGATTTTCGTGTACTATTTGTCTATCCTAATGGTTCGAATGACTGACGACTTCAATACGCAAATGAAATTTCGCCAACTGGAAATTAAACTGCAAATTCTAACACAAAACTGACTTGTTTTAAAAAAAGGAGCATTTTAACTCAATAGCTTTATCTCTTTTGGAATAAAAATATAGAATATAATCACAATTAGAAAATATAGACCTAATAGATAGCCTGATAATCAATTTGAAATTTGCGTACCATAATGATAATTCTACTTTGACGAATTTCAATGTATGTGGAAAGATTTTAAGCAAATACAAAACTTTCGCTATAAATTATAAAATTCATGTTTCCAAAATTAATAATTATATATAAAAAAAAATTGTTATTTTTTTACGAAATGCATTTTTCGAACATAATCAGACCAATAGTAATTGAAAACTTGAAATTTAAAAAAAAAAAACTTTTTTTGTGAAAATGTGTAACATAAGCCATTTGACCTACTTTTTAAATTTTATTTTTTATTATTTAAAATTAATATATTAAAATTGCTATACTAAAATTGACTAAAACATTTGTACAATATTTATTTCAAGGTTTTTTCGACCATCATTAAAGAAAATAATAAGTGATTATTATAAATATATCCTCAAAGTGTAACTGATGGCTATTCTACCATTATTTTCGTGAAAAACGGCTTAAAACTGTTTCCCTCCTTCATCCTAGAATTTGTAGATGGGGTTTTTCGTACTCAAATTTTCCGATTCGGTTATGAAATTTCCTGAAAAATAACTATAAGTAATTATTAAGAGACTAAATTTTTTACCTCTCTTCTGGTTAAATTATTGGAAAAATATTTTTCCGGATTCTGGTTACTAACTCACTTATATTTTGCTAATCTGTTGAAAAAAAAGTTATACTTATTCAGAAAAAATATTCCGAAGAAGAAAAAAAGAAAGAAATGTTTACGCTTGCAAGTAGAAAAAGTTGGTTCTAAAAGGACCTTCAGCACATATCTTTGACCTGGAATGAATACAATACCGTGAGAAGTCTAATGTATGAAAAATAAGTATAAAATTTTTTATTTTGATTGGCTAAACTAAAAGAATTTATTTTTCTTTAAAAATTGAGAATATAACAGAAAGAAAGTGACATTTTATTACATATTTACTTTAGTTCTGTTTTCAAATGTAGGCACTATAAGATTTAATTTTCCCATCCTTCAAATTTTGATACGAACATAGCTATATACATAACTATTTTAATGTGTATAGAATGCGTGGATTTCTTTATAGAATCTATTTATAGTATTTTTCATCTATTATAGTATGCAGCCTTTCAATTAGCAAAATTTTAAAGAAAAAGACAAAATTCCAAGAAACAGGAGAAGTGAATAAAAATCCACAAATAAAATTCTCTTATATTTGATTCTTTGTCAATTATACTCTTAGAATCTAAAGTTGTAAACAAATTTCTAAAGCGAAATTTATCGTTTCTACGAAAAGGTTGAAGTCAAAAATATATGTTGGAAGTGGAACTTAAGTTAGACGAATGCTGAGTTCAAATTCTATAGTGCCATTTTTAACTGTTTGAAAGGATCAAAATGAATGCTAATTTGAACTGCCGGAACAATTTACAGATAAATCCTTTTCGATTGAGAGAAAAAAAATATACAAGATTAAAAGACTGCTTAAGGCGTGACAGTTTATTTTATTTTTGAAATTGAATATAAAATATTTGTGTATGATATTTTTAACTATATTTTATCGACCGTTAGTTTCAAAAATAGTATTTCGTTCACAATGTGCTTATTAAAATTCACAATATTTTTTATTAAAACTATTTAAAGTTATTCTTTTGGAGTAGTTTTTAAGTAAATAGACTTGAAATTAATATATATATATATATATATATATATATATATATATATATATATATATATATATATATATATATATATATATATATATATATATATATATATATATATATATATATATATATATATATATATATATATATATATATATATATATATATATATATATATATATATATATATATATATATATATATATATATATATATATATATATATATATATATATATATATATATATATATATATATATATATATATATATATATATATATATATATATATATATATATATATATATATATATATATATATATATATATATATATATATATATATATATATATATATATATATATGCAACGAAATAAATAAGTACAAAAAAAGACGAAGAAAGTTAAGAAAAACAATAAGTTTCATTTATTGCGCATAAGCTGCAAGTAAACAGATCTCATTAGGTAAGCTTAAAAGGAAGATAAAACAAAGGAAAATTATAGACATATGCACAAGGGGGGGGGAAATAATAATGAAAAAATAACAAACAACTAATTAAAAAAGGAAGGATGAAATTTTTTAAAAAAACCCGGAAAATAAAAGATATAATCTTTTCATCAGCCCACACGATTATATCCGCAAAAAAGAGTGCTTTCTGATATTGTATCAATATAGCCAAAGCAAAATATATTAATACAATAGTGTGAGGAGCACTCAAAAAAATTTTTGTTACAAAAATTACAACAAATAAAATAGAACACAATAAGTAAAAATAACACGTAAAAACAGAAAATAAAATAAGAAAAATAGAAAAAACAGTGTAAAACAAAACAAAAACTATAAAGCGAGTAGTGAAATCAGATGTACTTACATGAACGGAAAATTTTTTAAGAATGATTTAAAAATATTTTCGCAACAAGATTGCCAGATTACAAAATATGAAAACAAAAGCGCAAATTGAGTGTAAATCATATATGGCAACGTTACTTTTAAAAAGTAACGAGTAAAAGTACAAGTATTTTTAAAAAAAGTAACGAGTAAAAAGTAAAAAGTTCTTATTTTAAAAAGTAACGAGTTAAAAGTACAAGTAAAAGTACAAGTACCAAACAAAAAAAGTAACGATTTAAAAGTATATTTCTAGGAAATCGAAAATTCAAAGTAACCTAAAATTTTATTGAATAATATTCTTATGTTCTTTAATGTTTTTGCAAAATTGTTGTTATTTATTTAATTATTTTTAATTTTGAAAGTTATGGACATTAATTTATTTTTAAATTCGGAAGAATATTATAATATAATTTTAAAATCAAATATAATTTTAATATCAAACTTTTTATGGATTTGCACGAAAAAGAAATTTTATCTAAAATTTGAAAACTGCTTCAAGGAAAAGAAATAAACTTATTAAATATTTACGAGCAAGCAAGTCCCTTTAACTTTAAAATATCGTTGGCGCGACTTATAGTACACAATTATAATTAATAAAACTCAATATTGTTAATTAATGAGAAACGAATATCAAAATTTACTGAAACGGCAGTTCTTTATTCTTTCCCTAGTCTTATTAACTGTTCCCTAGTTTATATTAACTTAAAGAAAGTCTTTTTTTTTATTTAAATAAGAATTTATATTTGCTAATTCAAAATAAATATTTGTTAATTAATTTAAATAAAAAAAAAGATAAAAGTGGTAGAAATCATATTATTACGGAAAAAAATCTAATTCGAATGTGACAAAGCTCCTTCAATAGTGAACATTTAAAATACCCAGAAGTCAAAATTATCTGTTTACATATAAAAAGGAGCTTAGATTTATGTTAATTTTAGAACTATAAATTTTTTTTAAAATCTTGTTTTTATTTTCGGTAACTTTATTTTATAAATAAATTACCTTGTTCGACTAATTTGATAAACATTATAACTTATGTTAGAAAATAAATTTTAAAAAAATGCATTCATATACAGGAAACCCCTATAAATCCAATAAACTACAAATTATATTTTGTTTTTAAATAAAAAATTTTTTGTTTTAAAATATTTCATAATGGAAATTTTTGGATTTGTAATAACGATGTGCAATACTAAATTCACTCATAATAAAAAATTAAGAGCAAAAGTTTTATTTTAAAATTTTATGATATGAATAACTAATACGTTTACGTAATAGTATATATGTTACGTTTAATATAATTTTAAAAAAAATATTTTGTTGCAAAATAAAAAAAATTATAATATTTTAGATTTTTTTTAATGCATACTACATATCCATTAAAAAAAGTATTGTTTTTATAATTTAATACTTTAAAGTTAAAAAATGTAAAACTTGCGCCAAAATTTTTTGTAATAGTAATATGAAATTAGTTATTTAAATTATTTAAAAAAGCATCCAATGCGCACACATTGTTAACAAAATTTTTAATTAACATATTTAAATGAATGAAGAATGCTTCAAATAAATATAAAATGTTATTTTATAAATAGAAAATAATTAGATATTAAAATTTATATGAAATATAAAATTTTTATGAATAATTAGATATTAAAATTTTTTAGAAAGCTTACCGAGTTTTAGAAAAAAGTAACGATTTCATTCGACTTTTCCGTTACAAATACTTGTACTTTTTCCCTAAAAAAGTAACGAAAGTACAAGTAAAAGTACTAAATTTAAAAAGTAACGAAGTACAAGTAAAAGTACGTACTTTTTACTTGTACCGGCGGTACAAGTAACGAAAGTAAAAGTACTGCCATATATGGTGTAAATAGAGGATTTTAAAGTGCCGTTCTTACTGCATTGCTGAAGTGATTTGATATGCTGTGCATTGGTTTGTTAGTTACCAAGGATGGGCCCGAAATGGATGTGCGCAAGGTAATATTATACTGAATATTTTAAATAGTTGACTATAAATAATATTAGAAAATAAATACTTATTTAAATATTAATTAATTAATATTTATATAATCATGTGGGCTGATGAAAAGATTATATCTTTTATTTTCCGGTTTTTTTAAAAAATTTCATCCCTTTTTTTTAATCAGTTGTTTGTTATTTTTTTCATTATTATCCCCCCCCTCCTCTTTTGCATATGTCTATAATTTTCCTTTGTTTTATCTTTATTTTGAACTGTATATATATATAATTGTAATCACATCACCTCTTCCACTTTCTAATATTTCAGCATACAAAAAAAGTCGTAACCTCTCAGGTAGAAAAATTTTAATAAAATTTTTAAGCCCATTTATTATGCTCAATGCTTTTTAGTACTTGTTTATATCAACATATTCAACTAAAACTTAATTAAATTCGTGAAATTTAACATTTGAACCAACGTTAAACTACAGGATAATGGGTTAAAAAAAGGATTTGTACATTTGGCAACATGATTTAGCGTTTAACCAACTGAATTCAACTATCAATCGATATATAAGAAATTTGGTGCAAAATTTTACTACTTTTGTAGTACTCCCAAAGGTACTATTGCGTAAAACGTTGAATTAAATCATTAGTTTTCTTTTAGACCAATATTTCTTTAAAACTGGTTTACATTAGAAATTGAAATGTGGTTCAACCTGTCACCATAAATTTTTTGTGAACAAAAACTTTTAGCTTTGCTCAATTTTTCACCAAAAATTTCGTTAACAGTTAAGCCTTGAACTTGGCTCGACGTCTCCCTGAAAAATGAAAATAAAGAAAAACCTTGGATTTAGTTCGACGCTTAAGAACAGAAGTAGTACCTCTTACAGCACCTCGACATTGGTAGAACTTCGCACCAAGTTTTTTATTATATTGGTTGAAGCTAAATTGGCGCACATTGCTTGGTGCGGTTGCCCCAATTATGCAGTGCGTGAATAAAATCTCATAGCCATATTTATTCTTCTACTATTTTAAAAGAGGTAATGGTGTCAGTTAAGCATATAAATATCGATTATATTGAATAAAGAACTACCTTTAAGAACAAGAATTACTAAGTAAAGTGAAAATATTTAAATCAAATTTTAATTTACCTTAAACGTATGAAACAAATCTAATCATTAATATTTTATGTCTGTAAAAAGCATCCAAGCTTTTGTGGAATTAAAATAAAAAACCAATTACCAAGCGATTTAAAAAGAGCTTTATAAGCTCAATTAAAAATGATACTTGAAAACATTAAGCTCATACTCTAAGATTGTTCTTTCCCTTCGTCTTAAAAAAAATAGCATGTTTTTTGATTTTTCGCATGCTTTTGATTTAGAGTGAAAAATGTAATTTTCTTTGTGGGGTCTTAGACTTTTCAGCAACTTGCCAATGTTTTCATTTCAGAGATTTTGTTATCTTATAATTATTTTTTGACTTACTCATTAATTTTAATACAATAAAATATCTTTATAAATCATATAAATATGTTATCATAAAAATGTATCATTCATTAGGAATTATTGGCACAAAAGCCAGTCAAGAAATGTTAACTAAAATTTTTTGTTATTATATTAATACAAGTAAACATAGTTTATTAAGTTGCTTAACCTATAATTAATGTAGCTAACAACCACACTTATAAATTAGAATTACGAATAATAATATTTTCCTAAGTTTAGAGATTAAATAGGAACTATGAAAGGAAATTATTTTAGCAATTAATAATACAACTTTTAACGCAATTTTTGTAGTTCTCTAAATCACAGAACAAACTATATTAGAGTGGTGTAAATTCATTGTACTGATGCATTGTTCATTCACTGGGAAATCTATTCCATGCCTGTTACTGATTAGAAGTTTTTTTTTTGTATTTATGTATGTCTCCTTATGTATTATATAATATTTTATTATAATAATAATAATATGTATAATAATAATATTTTCCTAAGTTTAGAGATTAAGAACTATGAAAGGAAATTATTTTAGCAATTAATAATACAACTTTTAACGCAATTTTTGTAGTTCTCTAAATCGCAGAACAAACTATATTAGAGTGATGTAAATTCATTGTACAGATGCATTTTTCATTAACTAGGAAATCTATTCCATGCCTGTTACTGATTAGAAGTTGTTTTTTTTTGTATTTATGTATGTCTCCTTATGTATTATATAATATTTTATGTATAATAATAATAATATGTATAATAGTAATATTTTCCTAAGTTTAGAGATTAAATAGGAACGATGAAGGGAAATTATTTTAGCAATTAATTGTTACTGATTAGAAAATTTTTTTGTATTTATGTATGTCTTCTTATGTATTATATAATATTTTATGTATAATAATAATAATATGTATAATAATAATATTTTCCTAAGTTTAGAGATTAAATAGGAACGATGAAGGGAAATTATTTTAGCAATTAATAATAAAACTTTTAACGCAATTTTTGTAGTTCTCTAAATCGCCGAACAAACTTTATTAGAGTGATGTAAATTCATTGTACTGAAGCATTGTTTATTCACTGGGAAATCTATTCCATGCCTGTTACTGATTGGAAATTTTTTTTTGTGTTTATGTATGTCTTCTTATGTATTATATGGATAAAAGTACATGGAAATAAAAAGTGTTCATTAACATGGTAAAATTGTAGTGTTCAGAGAGATTGATTTTTTCGTAATTTGCTAAGTCAGTTGTGATATCATACTGTCCAAATAAGTAATTAGACCAACAAAAGAACGTCTTTTCTTTCCAGCCGCTACGTGCGAACTCCCGATCTTTATTTACAATATCTACATTTGCTGACAGCGCCATCGCAACATGGAGGCATGACATCGGGAGTTCGCACGTAGCGGCTGGAAAGAAAAGACGTTCTTTTCTTTCCAGCCGCTACGTGCGAACTCCCGATCTTTATTTACAACATCTACATTTGCTGACAGCGCCATCGAAACATGGAGGCATGACACCAGTCAATAAAAACTGCCCAATCTGAGTTTTTGTTTATGTTATAATGCTTATTAATAAGCAAAACGTAAGTTCAAAAAACACATTTTGGATTTCTCTTTTTCTACAGAGAGAAAAGTAAAACTGTTACGTACCATTAATTCAACTGAAAACAAATAACTACAAATGCAGATCTTATAATTTTTGCCAAGGAAACAAGTTACAGCACACGAAGAAAATAAAGAAGTTTTTTATTTGAAGAACATGAGACCAGGTTATTCAGTACAATGTTATGGCTTCTTATTGTTAGAAACTTCTTATTGGCTTCCTATTGTTGTTTGTTGACGATAATTAAAAAAAAAACCTCTTAAAATGTTAGTTTCTAAAAATATGACATTTTAGTTCCCTAGGGCATGTTTAATGACATGAACCCTGCATGAAGCCGTCATTTATATATTTCAGATTTCCTGCTTTCCCGATGCACATTAACATGCTTCACGAATTCAATTTTGTAACTTACTGTTGAATTCTAGGAAACTAATTATAATTGAAACCCCAAACTTTCTTTAATGGCATTGTCACTTCCTCTTCAGAAAGGTTTCCTAGAAACATGTCTTGGATAGTCTTGTTCCCAAGAATCAATAGTCATCCAAAAATTTAATTCCTTTTCTTGAAATTGTCTCAACTTAATCTCAAACAGCTTATTACGCAGTTCACTCGTTTCAAACACAAGCAATGTTAAAATTAAAATTTTGTTCTTAAATCTTTTCTACACAGATTAACATCATGTATCATATTTTGAGTAGCGAAAATATTTAAATGCAGTAAAAATTCTAAATTTACTTGAAACAAATCGAATATGAATTTTTTTTAAAATTTAAACTTAGTATTTGGATTATAAAGAATTGTAATATCGTAAGGAGGTTCAAAAGCTTTGGATTTTGGATATGATAAATATACTTAGGGTGTTCTTTATTAAATGTTTCAATTCTTCTAAGTGTGCCGGGATAGCCTGGTCAGTAGGGCACTGGACCCATGTCCGAGAGTTCGTGGGCTCGAACCCCGCCGGCCGAAGACTCCCCGTGTGCACGTTAAATCTGTCGAGTCGCAAAAGTCCTCCATGTTCCCATAACAAATCAACACCTTTGGGGGTACTGGATTAGAGATCGATCATTCTCTGATTCAGGTCAAAATTACGATCTGTGGATGAATGAATGGATGTATGAATGGGTCCGCCCTATAAACGGGTGCGACGTATGGGTATGACAGAAGTCGAATTCTTGGCCATAGATGGTGCCACTGGAAAACAAGAACAATCACTCCCCCTCTGCCTAAACAGGCATACGTCAACAATTCTTCTAAGCATTTTTTGTAGGTGTACGCCTGATCAGACACTTCAATACCCTTTTCTTCAAATTTCTTTCTATATTCATTTGCTTTTGTTCATCGTACGGAAAAAATAAAAAAATAAAATTTAAGAGACATTTTTGTATTGCACAAAATTTTCAACAATTTATTTATATAACACTTACTTTCATGCTTCCGAATTACTGAAATGCCAAAAACAAAACTTTATAAAGGTCAGGAGAAATCACTTTATAAACATTCATTATTTTAAAAGTTTATTGTCTCAAATTAAGAACACAGTTAGTAACAATTCATTGCTATGTGATCGGAAGATAATAAATTTAAAATAAAACAACAAATGCATTTAAAATATTAATACATTAATATATACATAATACATGCATTTTAAATAATAATCTCATATTATATATTTTTTAAAATCTGGTCAAAAATCAAGCTAAATGCCCATCCAGTATATTCATACTACCCTACAATAATTAAAGCGGCACTTTCAGATTTCGACATTCTTTAGAAATATTCAGATTATCATTTTAAAACTTTTTAGGTATTTAGATCAAGCAATTTTACATACACCTTTGTGCAAATTAATTGAAACAAACTCAATAAATTCAGAAAACTAAGAGAAAATGCTATTTTATTTAAATTTATACAAACTCAAAAATTTTTTGCACATAATATGATCTCCACGACACTTTATTAACATTTGGACACGATTCGGCATGGATTCCACTAATTTTTTACAGTCATTTATAATATTTGTGTCCTTGTACCACACATGAATTAACGCCGTGATTGGCTTCTCCATAGTTGTACAGTCCATATTTAATAGGCGATTCTTGATTATGGCCCAGAGATTCTCAATTGGGTTGATATCCGGAGAGTTCCCTGGCCATTCCAATGTCTCAATTTGATTCTCAGACATGAATTTCTTGACAATTTTGGACGTATGGCAAGGAGCTAAATCCGGTTGAAAAATCCCTGTTCCATCAGGGAATCGTTTCTTCATCTCTGGAACAACTTTTTTTCCCAGAATGGTAATGTACTGCTCAGAACGCACCATACCGTTAATAGGCTGCAAAGGTCCAACCCCATTGTAACCGAAACAACCCCAAAACATCTTTAAAAAACACGAAAAAAAAAGTTTGTCTCAATTAATTTGCACAAGTGTGTACTTCTCAGTAAGCTATAAAACTTTCAGAACGAACGGGTGAAGTTACGAATAGAAACAAGCATTTATGCACACTCTATTTTAGAAAATATTGCAATAAGCATAAAACTTGTATCGATAACTTTGATTGTTATCTGCAATATTTGCCTAAAATTTCGCAATTCTACAGTAAATATATACATGCAGATAAGCACATTTTTGTAAAATAATTAAGTTTTTTTGTCGTATACTTTTTTTTCAATAACTTAAAAAAATATTCAATAAAGTTGAAAAATGTTTTTGAAGATATTTTTAATTAATAAATCTTTGAAAATTACGCAAGACATGTGCATTTAAAGTAGTTATTTAATAGTGCGCATGTGCGGAAAAAATTTAAAAAAAAACATTTTCACTAGTTTTCTAGTGAATCGCATTGGGTAACTAATGAAAAAATACTATTTAAATATCGTGAACATTTAAAAAGTGTATAGAAATTTTCTAAGTAGTTTTACTACTTTTTTAATTAAGGCTCTGATTGGTATGGGGTATTCCACAGAATGCGATTTGCACAATTAAACAAAATTTTATAAAAATGGCACCGGTATAAAGAGGGAACTAACCCCATATAATTATGTTTTTTTTTTTAGATATTTTCTTTTCAAATACCATTACATTTTGATGTAAGAACAATTATTCTGAGGTATTATCATTCATTATTAAATTTCACCTGAAAATAAAAAAAATGAAATTCGTAGAAAATCCCTTAGCTATCAGATTTCCTCCAAAACTTACAAAAACTACTGAGAAAAATATTAATAGCATTTTAAATTTTTAAGATATTCAAATATGTTTTTTATTATTAGTTATCAAATATGCTTAACTGAAAAATTGTGAATTTTTTTAATTTTTTCCCCTCATGTGCAGCATGAAGTTGTAACTTTTAATGCTAATATATTCCGTAATTTTTAACAATTCTTTCAGATTTTAAAATTGCAAATTTTGCTATGAATTCAAAATTTCGCCCAAAATTTTCTTTCTATTCATTGAATATTTTTTAAGTTATAGACAAAACAACATAATATAAAAAGATAATATTTTCATTAAAATGTCCGTACTTCCAAAAATATTTAATCTAGAACTATGAATTTTTAAGCGATTATTGTAAATAACAACCAAAGTAATCGATGCAAGTTTATTGCTATATTTTCCAGCATAACGTGCTCAAAAATACTTGTTTTTGTATATAATTTATTACTGGTCTCACAAAACTTTGGCAGCTTTAAAATTTATTAACAGCTGACTCAATTTTGAGTTTACGACTACCAAAGTTCAACTCCGTAGCCTTGTAATTTTGAACCGAATCCAGAAGACAAGGGAACTCTTGTATCAAGTCAATTAACCCGCATTTGCATTGCATGGAGGGGAAAACAATGAAAACTTTCCATGTTTAGTCTGACCGCAAGGGGACTCAATCCATGATCTGTCTACCACTGAGGATCTTATTTTTATTTTATTTCATTTCATTTCATTTCCTTTCATTTCATTTCATTTTATTTTATTTTATTTTATTTTATTTTATTTTATTTTATATATGTCGTTAAGCAGCCAACCCAATTTTTGGGTTTACGACTACCAATACTCAACGCCGTAGCTTTGTAATTGTGAACCAATCCAGAAGACAAGGAAACTCCTGGATCAGTACCCCCAGAGGTTTTGATTTGTTACGGGAACATAGAGGACATTGTGACTCGGCAGATTTAACTTGCATCAGTCACCATTTACTACACGGGGAGTCTTCGGCTGGTGGGAATCGAACCCACGAACTCTTGGACATGGGCCCAGCACCCTATCGACCAGGCTATCCAGGGCTTGAGGATATTATTTATCAGCACTGTGGTCGGTGCGAATCGGGTGCGGAATTCGTATTGATCAGCCTACGCTGGGATTGAAATCGGGCTGGGAGGCGAGCGCTCATTGACAGGCGAGTGCTCTACCCCCTGAGCCACGAATTAAAATAAATTCAAGATTAAAAACAATGCCATAAAATCCCCTTTTAATTGAATAAATCTATTAGCTAGAAAGCAGCACTTGTGTCATCTTTTAGATACTTGAAAAAGCAAAATCGTCTACAGCTTAATTTTTAACTGAATCTAGTTCTAAACCAACAAGAAAATTCCATTTTTAAACGCCTTTCCCAAATGTTCTAGTTGAACCTTTTTAATTGGGATTATTCGTAATTGTTATTCATTTAAGAGCTGTTCATTTATTGTCCTGCTTATTCGCTTATTAAAAATATACCAAAATGATATATTCCGTTTATATTCTTATAATTATATTTATTTTATCAAATGTTGAAAATAAGAAGAAACTGAAAAAGATTACACAGTAAGTCTCTTATCACACTTTAAAATCAATTTTATTACAATTGTATTACACATATTGTCACATTTCTCCACATATTTATTGTAGATTATAAAATAAATTAATATTTTTTCCAGCATATCACAGGTAAACACAATGATTATACATACTTATCAAAAATCAAATATTTAAAATATATTTAAATTTTGGAACATTTAGAATTTCAGCTTTACATTAATTTTCATATAATTTTAAACAAATCTTTCATAGGTCATTACTTATATCCTGACCTTTATTTATAAGTTACATAATTTGTAAATATTCACAAATTAAATCTGACAAAGTGTGTAAATTATGTAGAGACTGGCCACGTAAAGAAGAAGAGACTGGTCACGTAAATTAAGATATAGCAACCCCAGATCTGTTAAACCTGGAGTGGTGGTAGTTTGACATACCAGTTTTACCAGATTGGAGAATTTGTCTCCATTTTTGGGAATTTTTGATAGCATTGGGAAATTTTCCCTGATAAAATTTCTTTGGAGAATTTTTAGGGGGAACCTATGGAAAGATATTATTTTTTTCTGTTACTTTGAAAAAATTTTACAACCAAAATTTTTTTCAGAAAAAAAGCTGGGAAGTATTTTAAGCTAAGGATTGCCGGTATAAACATTTGAAAATCTCAAAATATTTTATTAATAAATGGATATTACAATTGAAACGGTGACGTTCATTCATTTAAATAGCCATTTTCACTGCATGAGAAAGAGGGACTGAGCAAAGAAATATTTTTATCCACAGAAGCTCACCAATTAAGTGGTTTCAACATGAGGCAGCACATCTTTTTTTTATCGCAGACCCTTAGAAATATCGCTGACCCTTAGAATGGTGTTTAAGCATGCATGCTTAAGGTATTCTCATGAAGCATTACGCTTTGAAGCATTAAGCATGCATGGTCTTTAAGCAACATGCATACAAATTGCATGAAGTTTTCAATAGATTTACTGTATTGATAAATACAGAAAATAACTGATTATTTTCGTTCATGCCTGGTTATAATAATTATTAAACATTTTTATAAACATCATACTGGTTTCAATTATTATTAAAAATTTTATTAAATTCGAATTCAAAAAATCTTACAAGTCTCTCACTACTTGACAAGAAAATCACAAATTGGTTTTTATTACTGTTTAATCTTTTGAACTTTCAAATTAACAAGGTTGATTATTAGAGATATTGTAACTTTATAGACTAATTTAATTGTTATTCAAATAGGATCAAAGTTAACGTATTGTAGTAGTACAATGCCTTTCTTCTATTATACTAAATTATCAGTGCGCACTGTTAATTCAAAGAGCAATTACGTCATTCAAAATGCTTTGAATTAACAACATATATTCACATACATATATGTTTTAATTATTAATATATATTTTATTGAATTAATGCTCACACACTCTTGCAAGCCTCTCCCTACATGACCAAAAACTCACAAATCGCACCATTACATATAAGCCTAATTCAGTTATTCAAGGAGCTTTGAATGACATCAAACGCCAGAGAGAAATTATATTATTTATCTATCATTCACCGTGAATAGGTACAAAAGACATAAAAATAACTTTTAGAATTTGAAGCGAAATAACACATAATACTATAAAGGAAAAAAATTAAACAAAAAAGTCAAATTTTTTTATATATCTTTTCGCACAATTTGCTGATAGAGAATTAGTTACAAACACTGTTAAAACACAGAAATAAATAAATGAAGTACGAGCCAACTAACAAATCAGACGAAAATAGTGACTCACAGCTTGTGGAAACACATTTTCCAACTTTTTAAGCATTGTTTATTGCATAATATGTCTGAAATATTTTGACCATGAAAAAATAATCACAGTTTTTTTAAGAAGTTAGAGTAATCATAACAAGTTACACTATTATTTCTTAAAGGGCTTTAAAAAAACTTGAATTAAGAGTCACAAAAAAATTTATTTTTTAGCAATCATGTTTAAAATAATTCTGAAGAGATTTAAGGAAGAATATTTGATTTGTATAAGACTGCATTGTGATTTACATTGAGAACAATTATAGTTTTTATAATAACATATATAAAGTTGACATAATATTTATCCTATACGTATTGTGGTATTTATCTTAGAATGTGTTTGAAATAAATGTTTGTTTAAGGAGCAGACATTTAGATCCCTTTTTTATGAAAAAAAAATAATAAAAATGTTTTGTGGAGTTTTTGCAGAAAAAAATTTCTATTTGAGAAGTTTTCTTTCAAAATTACAAGAGAATAATTAAAAAAACAGCTTACTTTTCGATAATTTTTTTTCAAAAATTATTCTAACACTTTGGGGGCGTTTGAGAAAAACTGTATTCCACCGTCTAGCAACATTGGAGTTGTTATGTGTGATTAGTATAAATGCTAACTCTGTATATTCAGGTGGTTTAATGCAAACATCTTTTTTGTTAAAACAGTTTTTGTAGTTTTCATTTTTTTAAGTGTGTGGCATTGATTTGGAGTAACGGTAGACTAAGAGATTTTTCTTAGAATTCGGGAACAGAGGTAATGAGAACTTCAGCAGTTTTATGAAGACAGTGGTTCTTACCAGACCCTAGGTATTTGGAGGTTAACGGCAATAATGTCAATGAGGGTGTTTTCGTACAGTAAACACACACTTGTAGCTTCTCAACCTCCGTAATCACATCCTTGTGACTTTTCCGTCTCTCCCAGATTAAAAATTAATGTCAAGAGACGTCATTTTGAGAAAATGGAAAGAAATTACAAGACTGCAACCTGTCATGCGAAAGCAAGTCCCCTGATTCAAATTCCAAAATTGCTATGAGGAAATAAACAACAGTCTTAAGAGCTGAATGGCTTTCTAAGGGACGTATTTTAAAGGAAAAAATATTAAACTGTATTTCAATTCAAATTTAAAAAATAAAAGAACATCAGTTTCATCAACTTACAAACCTTGTAGACATTGTCTTACTTTAAATTACGCATCATGTTTCTCTTTCTACAGTGTGAGACTTTAAAAGTAAATTTACAACTTAATCAGTATATTACAAAATATTATGAAATTAACTAATTAATTTAAAAAATAAATAATGTAATTAAGAATAATTAATTAGATAATTAAAATAATTGTTATTGTATCAAGTTTTACTCATATATTCTCAGCGTATGGACGGATTCATTAGAGAATCGTTCAAGAGAATAAAAAATTTAAAAAGAATGCTATTATATCTATATTAAAAGTATAAACTTGGTAATAACTTTAAACTCATTTCTCTTCCTACTGTGTGAGATTTTTAAAATAAATTTGTATTTTACTCGTTATGCTACAAATAATCTTAATGATTATGCAAGTTTATCGAAAATCGGCTTTGATAACTTTGCTTTCGCATTTAAAATGTTAGCTTTATTTACAATAACAGTTATTTTCTTCGCATTTATTTACGCATGCATATGAACATTAATAACTATTTGCATATTCTCAGAACATGGTCGGATTTCCATTACAGATTTTGTATCAATTTCATTACATATATATACACCTCGCCTTACACCAAAAAATTTTTTTTAAATTTACTCATTATGTTGCAAATATTCATAATGATTATACATATTTAAATTTTTTATTTTGAATTAAAACTTTTTAGCATTTCATGATTTAAATGTGTTTTTATCCGCATTCATTAACATAAATTTCAAACTTTAAAATCTATTTATAGATTTTCAAGATCTATACAGACTCATATCTCCAATTTTATTAATTTCATTGTACAGTGTGCCAAAAAACCCGATCCTATGATTAACTTTTGATCTAATGATCGGATCTTCGCGTTCTAGGACTCAATCTGATTGGCTCCAGGCGATGACCTCTAAATTGATGTGCTAATAAATAAGAGCAGACGAGATTTTGAGTAACAGAATAAGACATGAAAACATACTTTCTCTGAATAAACATACGTTTTTATCGGTTGGTTCGGATTTTGTTAAGTTTTGTCGAAAATACATTTGTCAGTGCAGCCAACTAAAGCCGAATTGTTTTTTTTTGAAAAAATAGAATTCTTATTAGTACGTAATAAGGGTTTTCCATGACCTTTCCTTTATCTGAACAATATTGATCTGATTACTCAAAAAAGTCAGATATTTAAAATTCGATTTCTCAGGAGTTATTCAGCTTATTTTGCTGAAATTTTGTATTTAGTCATGTAAACTTATAGTCTTTAAAATGATGCAAAAAAATTTATATCTTACAATACAAAATTTTTTCTAACTATTATTAAATAAAATAATAAAAAATAATAAATATTTATCAAAAATTATTTTTTGCATTACATTATTTTTTGACAAATTAATTTTATAATTGCGTGCAAAAGTCTTTTAATTCGCTTAAAACGTTCTCGAGATACAGCGAAATGCGCAAAAAGTAAAATTAACATTAAGAGTTCCAAACTTAAGAACATTAAGAACTCATCTGACCAAACTTTAGATCTCATATTTCCCAGATTGCGGCAACTCCCTATATTTTAGGGGTCAGAAATCTGAATCTGTCAAAAAAAGGTATGTTTGTTCAGAGACAGTACGTTTTCACGTCTGATTTTGTAGCTTAAAATATAGCCTGTACTTATTAATTAGCATATTTAAGGTCCCCCTCTAGAGCCATTAAGATTGAGTCACAGAACGTGAAGATCCAATCATTAGATCAAAAGTTACTCAGAGTAGTCCGTTTTTTTGCGCACTGAACATTCAATATCATTTCTCATTATTAAGGTGGGATTTTCAAAATAAATTTATAATTTACTCAATATGTTAGAAATAATTATAATGATTTTAATACACATTAGCCAAAATTCTCTTCCGATAATTTTGCTTTTGCATTTAAAATAACATCTTTACAATTTTCTTTACATTTACACTTTTTATCTATACATTTATTTACACATGTGGATCAAGCTAAAAATTCTGATTTTTGATTTTCAGAATATGAATAAATTTTAATCATAGACTTCGTATTGTCTTCATAACATATTTAATCACATTTCGCTTCATACCGAATGAGATTTGCAAAATAAATTATTATTTACTCATTATGTTATAAATAATCATAATGGTTATATATATTTGTTGGAAATAGTTTCAATTTCTTTGCTTTTACATTTAAAATATTATTTTTACACTTTTTTAATGTGTTTTTACACATTTATTTACTTATGTGTTTTTACACATTAATGCTTTAAATTCTTTTTATAACTATTTGAAATCTTTACAGATTCACATCATGGATTTTATTAATTTCATTGTACTTTTAAGACATATTTCTCTTGATACTGGTAGGGATTTTCAAAATAAATTCCTCAGTTTACTTAATATGTTGCTAGTAATCATAATGATTACAGATTTATTGAAAATTGCTTTTGATGTCTTTGCCTTCGCAATTAAAAGACTTAGTTTCAAATTTTTTTTTACGTTCACACTTTTATTTTAAAATTTTTTTGCGCGTGTGCATTAATCTGTAAATGCTATTCATAGTTGTCGAAATATGGACAGATTCCCCGCATAAAATTTGTATTAAATTTGATACACTTTCAATCACATTTCTCTTTCTACTGGGTAAGATTTTCAAAATAAATTTATAATTTACTCAATAAGTTACAGATAATCATGACGATTATACATATTTATCCAAATCGCTTTCGATATCTTTGCTATTGCACTTGAAATATTAATTTCACAATTATTAACATTTACATTTTTTATTTTAAATTAATTTATACATGTTTATTAATATTTGAATCCTATTTATATATTCTCAAAATATAGACTTCATAGACTTTGTACTAATTTCAGCAAACTCTTTATCACATTTTGCTTCATAGAGAGTGAGAATTTCAAAATAAATTTATGATCGAATTAGTATATTACAAATAATCATCTTGATTATACATATTTATCGAAAATCATTTTCGATATCTTTGCTTTTTCATATAAAATATTAGCTTCACATTCTTTTTTTACATTTATACTTATTATTTTGACATTTATTTATGCATGTGTATAAATCTTTAAATTCTAATCATTGAGTTTCAGAATATGATCTGAATCCCATCATAGGCGTAGTATTAATTTCATTATATTTTTAAACTCATTTCTCATTGTACTAGGTGAAATTTTAAAAATAAATTTATAATTTACTCAGCATGTTACAAATAATCTTAATAATCATAATGATATGAAGCGAATATGATTTAATTATTACAACAGTTTAAAGTTTCAGCAAGGCATTTGAAAGCAGTTATCTTGGGTAACTGCTCTGTCATATTTTAAACTATTTTAAACAAGCCAGAAGTGTTAACTTCTCAGTTTTGCCCACAGAAACTTTAATTATAATAAAAGCTAAAAATTAACTGACTCTTGAATTGGCATTGATATCTTACTTCGCTATTCTCCCTTTTAAGCATAAAATTACGCATTCAAAGACATTGTACAATGACACAAACACTGCTAAAAATCAAATATTCTACCATTACACGCAGTGAGAACTTTTGGTACCTCATTGGCTTCTCAATTTTTGTTTACTGCAAATAAAGTAAACCGATTGGAAGAAAATTGGAAGGAGCGATAGAATTTTACATCTTGTTTGAAACTAAAAATTAACATTGATACCATTGATCATAATGTTTGTACACATCAATTATACAGCGTAAATGATATTAGAAATATATGTGATATCTCATTTTACTAACAAAGCTGTACGCAGATTAAAAGGGATTTCATGCCTTATGAAGAAATCTACTTTAGAAGTAGGAAAAACCATAAAAAGGAAGTCTTACAAATATTCAACTTAAAAATTGAATCGCTTACATTTTTAAATAAAACGTGCTATAATATTTGTAAACCAAGGATCTCAAATTAATAACTTGAGAGGAAAATCGAAACTTAAAAACAGAGAGCGTGCACAAACATTATGATCAATGTCCAAACTATTCCAGAGACCACAAAGGAGCCAGCGATTCTGTGATTCCTCTTCTCTGGATCGTCGCCGCAAAAGGAATTACGTGGAATTTCTTCTTGATTTCCAGCACGTTCAACGGGCTCAACTCTGTGAGGATTATTTCTTTGATTTTCTAAAAAGAGAGAACGAATTCATTCCCATAATCCAGAATTTACTTTCCATATATTTCTAATATCTAACACATAAAATGTAATTTTAGTTTTCCCATAACACAAGCCTGATTTAAAAGTTATTTGATGTGCTGTATTTGAAAAAGACCTTCAATTTCCCCTCTCACGTTTTTGCCATCATTTTTTGTAAAATTGATATGGGATGCTTTAACTTAAATCCTATTTGGAAAGGAATTCTCTCAAACAGTTTTGCATGTACTGTCTGGTAACTCTCGTCTATATTCATTTTGATCTACGTAAAATTGAAATTTGTCAAGGTAAATAGATTTTTGAGCAATCGGCTAACTTTTAATAGGCTAAAATCAATGAAATTTATTGTTGCCAGATCACACAAGCTACCTCTGTTAGAGAGAAAAACAATAAGTTCCTTGATTTTAAACTTCCTACATCAGCTTCTAGAAGAAAATCACCAACATACCATTTTAATTTATTTTTATTAAGGTTACTTACGTAAAATTAACGATTAAACAAGAATAGCAGATATTGTGTATGTGTACACGGAAGTTTAAAACAAAAAGCAAAACAAACACATAGCAAAACAAAAGAAAAAAGTTTCTATTTAAGTGCATACTCTTTTTCCTCTGAAACTTATTTTTGATGATCTTCTTTTATGCTTAATCTCAGGCCTATTTTGAGTTAACATCCAACAGTAGTCGGCGAGCATGTTCTTGTCATATCTTCTTTGGTATTTACGCTCCATATCTCTGATATCTTAATGGAACCCTTCACCTTGTTCTTCGCTAACTTCATTTTCAAAGGAAAAAGTTCACATGTGAGTGAAGGAAATGCGTTTTGACACTTGTGGAACAAGACAAAGTCTTAAATTTGTCCATCATTTTCATTACAATAGCTTTATAGTCAGGATCATCAGGATATCTTCTTAGTTATATTTTCTGCTTTAAAATAAAATACTGAAAGATACAGTTCTTTAAAAACTCTTCATCAATATTGTTTCTCTCCATTACTTCACCTTCAGTTGTTTTCAAATATACATCTCTCAAACCTTTACAAATCAGCGATAAATAGTAATTAATCAATTTTATATTGATTCATACCTAAATAGTAACTATATTTTATATTTATTCATACCTAAATGAATTTTTGGAAATTTAAAATTAAAATCAGTGGAAATTCCGACTTGTTTTGGTGTATTGAAACGTTGCTTTTCATTTCGTTTATCAGACTTAACTTTTAATTATCAAAAAATTTAAAGTAAGGCATTTTTAGAATCCTAAAATCCTATTCTTTGACATAAAGAAGTAAAAGAAATCGTTAATTTTAAAGATATCGAATATTTCAGCATTGGTAGCCCTCTTGATTTATAATCGATATATATATATATATATATATATATATATATATATATATATATATATATATATATATATATATATATATATATATATATATATATATATATATATATATATATATATATATATATATATATATATATATATATATATATATATATATATATATATATATATATATATATATATATATATATATATATATATATATATATATATGTATACGAGTTTCTTACTTACCCGGTCGAATTGGAATATCCCTCAGGATCGAAGTATAGTCTCTGGCCACTTCCGTTTCTGGCGAGCTATCTGTAAAAAACGAAACAAGTACGTTAACTAAATACTTTGGTAATCCAGTTTTGGGAGAAATTTGCCTTCGTGGAGGACTTTTTGAAGGAGCTAATCCCCATTTGCGTTACATGGAGAGGAAGACCGAGAGAACCTCCCACGGTTAGCCTGACCGCAAGGGGACTCTAACCCATGTTCCGTCTACCACTGAGGATATTTCACGTCATCACTGTGGGTGGTGCAAGCCGGACGCGGAATTCGTATCGTATCGACTGGGATTCGAACCCTGTTCGCCATATTGGAAGGCGAATGATCTATCCCCTGAAGCATCGCATCTCTCACAAGCTGTTTGTCCCCAAACATATTTTAGACTGTAACTGTAAAAAAATTATTGTGATGTTCTTGTAGTGCTGTAGAAACATTTGTGTACAACGCGTCTTCAGTACCTTTTGATCGCATGATCAAAATTTCAGGTACTAATACCCTATCTTATCTGTTCGAAGGTCTAACCTTAAATACGCTAACTAATTTGTGCAGACAATATTTTAAGTTACGAAATTAAACGCGAATCCTCTGAATGAACATTCTAAATTTTGAGGTATTATGATTCCTGGCCCACAAAATATAGATAGTTAACGCATTGTTTCAAGTAGTGTCTCCATAATTTAGGCAAGACAGCAGTTGAAAATTCTGTGTTTGTTATTTGTTATAATTTCAATTATTGCTTATTTCGCCATCATAAAAAGCTGTGTAATTACATTTTCATTTCTCTAGAATTATTGCTCCAATGTCCTTCAAATTTGAGATTTCGATAATTAAAATGATGCAGATTAAATTGATGTATAAATGAGCATAATGTTAGCATATTGTATAGGAATTTGGAATAGTAATATAAATAATATAGTGCAGTAGAGTAATATAGTATACTAATATATCATAAAATAGTATAAAAATAGTATAGTAATTTAATATAATATAGTATAGTAATATAAATCAGCACATAGTTTTGGCTTGCACAATTTTAATTTCTTGCGACATTTAGTAATCTAAATGATAGAAAAATACTAAATAATTATAAAATAAGAATATTTTTTATATGGAAGTTTCTGTGGAGAGACAAATTTTACAATTGTGGGCAAAAAAATTAATTTCTATCATTATGTTCGTGAATCTAGAAAAATTAGCGAAAAAGGCATTTAAATTTTACTTAACTTTCCTTCAGCCTTTTGTCTAAACTATTAAGATTATATGTACCCGATTGTGATTCCTATCCCATATTTTGAATATCATGAATACAAATATATCGAAAAAAATGCATATTTATTGAGTAAATGTAGATTTTGGTGACTGATTTGCAAGGCAATGATATTATGTTACAAAATCAATTCAAAAAGTAGTTTAAGTTAAATTTTAATTTTTTACCAATTGCTCTAGAACATGGTAATAAGAAAATGTTTAATGTGATTCAAAACAACTTTTTCCCATATCAAAGCCACGATTTATGTCCATCAAAGCAAATTAATTATTTTTAAATAATGATAAATTCTTACTTCTTAACTTTTTGCTTATTTTTTTCTCAAGCATTTCTTTTGCCTAAATCAAAAATAATTTTAAATAGCCATTGAAGAGAGAAAGAGAGGAAAGAAAGGAATAAGAAGAAAGAAAGAAGAAGATTTACCTGTTGATGAGGCTAAGGTTGGAATATCCCTTTGATTGAATCTGTAACAGTATTAGAATGTAATACATGTGTACTTTAAAGTGATGTAAAAAATTTTATGCTTATAATTTAATATTTTTTACTATTATTAAAATAATGATAAAAAATAGCAATAAATATTTGCTAAAATTTATTTTTTTACATGGAGTTATCTTGGGATAAACAAATTTTATAATTGTGAGCAAAAAGTTTCAATTCGTTTGAAAAGTTTTCGAAATATAGCGAAATATCTAAAAAGTAAATTTAAGATTACGGGGTCCAAATTTTGGAGCGCCCTCTTTTCCTAACCATTTGGACCATATTTCCCAGATTTCGGCTACTTCCTATATTTTGGGGATCAGAAATCCGAATCTGTTAAAAAAAAACATAATAATAGAATCTATTAAAAGAAAAAGGTATATTTATTCTGAGAAAGCTCGTTTTGTGTCTGATTTCGTGATTTAAAATATCGTTTGTACTTACATATTAACATATTTAAGGTCACGCCTCGAACTATTAAGATTGTGTCCTGGAACATGAAGATCCAATCGTTTAATCAACCGGTTATTCAGAGTGGTCCGTTTTTGTTCTGGAGCATTGTAAATAATAATAACTAAGCATCATCTGGGAATGACGATTTTCTACGATTTTTTTAAGCGAATTTCCTTTAAGGAATTAACTTTTTCTCTATTAACTTTGCTTTTTAGTACACAGATTATCTTTTTTCAATTAATACATATTATGAATATTAATTAAGCATTGTTATCAATAATAACATGGAGATTTTCACGGTTCCTCAAAACGAATTAGTATCTTTTCTCCATTATTTTTGCTTATAAGTACATAAATATTTTTTTTAATTTCAATTAATGCATATTACCAAAATTAACTAAGCATCATTGTCGTCGATGATAGTATGTCGATTTCTTACGGTTCTTCTAGACAAATAAATATCTTTGCTCCATTGCTTTTGCTTTCTTGTACATAAGTTATTTCTTTTATTTTTACATACATATATTATCTAAATTAATTAAGCATCACTATCGTCAATAAAAATATTCTTTTTTTTTTTTTCATTTCTCCTAAACGGATTTGAACCACATTTCCATTAATTTGTTTTTTAAAAACATGAATATATTTTTTATTCAATTATAGTTGATCTTAAAGATGAAATTTTTTAAAAACACGCTTTTAAAGAAATATTATAAATAAAAGAAATTGCTTCTTACCAGATAACTTTAAAAGTATAAATCTGGCGACGTAGACCAAGCGTGCTACGACGTAATATTGTTCAATGAATTTTTCTGTCATAGCAAATATAAAATAATGAAATATTAATATAAATGCAATAAACTTTTTTTCATTAGAGAGAGCTATAAGCTAGCAATTATCACGGATATTATCGTTAAGATGTGTGGAAAATTCTATCGCCTTTAGTTAAATTTCAAACAATAACTATGGCTAACCAATCAGAAAATTCCATTTCGATTTTCACACATCCCGCTCAAACGGTTCGTTGTAGAATGCTCTAATATCGAAAGTGGCCTTGTTGTCAGATGATTTAGAATCCTATAAAGGAAACATAGACAGACAGCAGACAAACAAGACAACAGACATTTATATATATATATATATATATATATATATATATATATATATATATATATATATATATATACATATATATATATATATATATATATATATATATATATATATATATATATATATATATATATATATATATATATATATATATATATATATATATATATATATATATATATATATATATTTATATATATATATATATATATATATATATATATAGAGAGAGAGAGAGAGAGAGAGAGAGAGAAACCCCACCAAATCATGCTCAAAACGTAAAGACGCATACCGGAACAATTGAAGAGCTTAGTAGAAGGACCAGATAAGTGATAATTTTAGGGAAATTAATGAATTAGAGAAAATATCATAAAGCGGTGGTATCAATATAAGGTATGACTATTGTAACAGAATTGTTTTTGTTTTCACTTTAGTCATAACAAACTAATCCACCTTAGTTTTTAGTATGCTTGCATGCTAATTAGTTATTGAGATTTGAGTTAAACAATTCTAGAATCTACTACATTTATTTGTTGTAAAAATTTCAAAATTTACTCAAACTGAAATGCTCCCCTCCTCATATAATGATTTTTTTTTGCTCAGAAAATCTAATAATTCGCATTACAAATAAAGGAATCAAAGTTTTTTAGGGAAATATTGCATGATATTGATAAAATATGGTCTCTATTTTAATTGAAATGACTGGAAAAGTCAGGGAATTTTTTTTTCTGAAATTGAGTGGGTACCCTCTTAAAAAGACGTTATGTTTTTGCCCTTCTCCAATATCTATTTTTTTTATAAGTTTATGTTAGCAAACCATAAATAAAGTAATAACTAGAAAAATTTAGATCCAAATAAAAAAGAATATGGAAGAATAATCAAAGTAATGTTCTCAAGAACAAGGAGGGAAATGTTTAAGCACGATTTAACGTACTAATGAAGTCTTTAATTTCTATTTGCATATGTGAAATGAAATACTATCTAAACAGTTAATGAAAAGATAAAAAACTTGATTCATTACAAAAAGTTTAAAATCCTTAAAATTTTGTACTTAAGTCTGTCACAAAGCTGTTAGATAAATTATCTTGTAATTATATTCAGTATATAAATCTTTAAACCTCAGAGGAATTTTTAAGCTTTTACTTTTTTTCTCTGTTACTGTTTAGTTTTAAAATTAAAAAAATAAGAAATTTATTAGTTACCGAACTCACCGTAGATGAAACTTAAAATAAATAAATGCTGACGAATTATTTCTGTTAAGCATGCTAAAATATATTTTTCCTTTAATCTTATATATGACAGGCATTAAAAGATTCAATGAATAGTCTGAAAAGAATTAATTTAATTCAAATGCGATTTAAATAACATTCAAGTAAAAAGAATAAAAAATGATAGAAAACACCGCTAGTATGATTGAAATAAATTCACTCAAAGGATGCTAATTATGAAAAAATGGTTTAAATCCACTCAAATGCAAGTTAAAATCATGCACTCAAATGATATTAATAGTCTATCAAACATGATCAAAAATCACTCAAGTTCGACTTAAAATGATCCATCAAGTGATACAGATAATCGATCAAAAAAGATTGAAATTCACTCAAGTTCGAGTTAAAAGGATTCACTAAATTAATACTCATGGTCTATTAAAATGATTGAAAAACTGATTGATATCTCAAGTTAAAATTATGCACCCACACTTGAGTTATTTCAGTTTACTCTGACTTGAGTGAGTTCAACTCAATGAGATAGGTCCTTTTTTCCAGACAAATGACTGTAGTTACCCTCAAGACGAGTTATTTTAACTCGTTTATTTTAATTGAGTGAAGAATATGTTATCAAGATATGTGTTGTTTGTTCTCATGACACTAATGGGTATTTTCTTCTTCTTCTATAGCTCTACACTCGTTGGTGGACCCTGGCTTGTTCCGCAATTCTACTCCATACAGACCTCTGGTTTGACTTCTCTTGATTAAAAGCACTATATATTATAAAATACAGAAACAAGATTTTCTGCCTCGATTTTACTTAATTTAAACACAAATATATAAATTTCAAAAAATTGACCCCCTAAAATGCTATCTATGTTTTCAATATGTAATATTTCTAAAATTTAATCATAAAATATCATTTTAAGAGCGAATATTAATTGCTAAGCTTTGGAAGCAAATGATAATAGTTATTTTTAAGTATTTCTTAAATTTTTTGTATTGTTTGAACTATCTATAAAATCACAAAATAATGACACATGCAAAGTAACTTTCCGCTACAAACGTTGGCAATTATGTAGAGTATTATTGCGTAATGGCCAGTATTAATATTTGTTCGTATTTTTTACGAGAAAATGATTGAAAAATGATCATCGCAAGATTAGAGATCGCAATTTAGTGTTTAAAACAAAGATAAAACAAAAACAATATTCAAAGAATGACTACTAGCCAATGACTACTTAGAAAGATGAGACTGAAAACATCAACGCATGTAGACGAATGACTATTCAGAAAGATGAGTCTGAGAACATCAGCGAATGAATACTAAGTAATGACTACCCAGAAAGATGAGGCTGAATAAATCATCAGCGAATAACTACTATTGGATAAATAACTGCTAACCAATTACTACTTAGAAAGATGAGACTGAAAACATCAACGATTGACTTCCTGGAAAGATGAGACTGAGAACCTCTACAAATGACAACGGCTATTGAACGAATTGCTATTATTAAATAGTTACTCAGAAATAGGGAATAACTAGAAAGAATAACTAGAAAAAGAAATTAAATGTTACTTAAATATAGGATAAGCGACTACAAACCAATGACTACTTATTAAGATAATATCAAGGGACATTATTGAAAAATATCGATTTTATTTACGTAAACCAAACATTTATTTTACGAAATTCAATATTTCAGAATAAACAATTCTTACCCCCTTGGTTGTCTCATAATTGGTTTCATGAACTTGAAATTTTCTTCTTTCCCCTAAAATTACAAAAAAAAAATAAACATCATAATAACATTTCAAAAATATTCTTTAGAAAATAGTCTTACATTAAATAATCAACGACATTTATACTTCACACTATATACAATTCACTATATACAATTTTAATAATTAGTTCTAAGGGTACCGTTTGTAAGGCCGTTTTTGTCTAATGTAAAAAAAAACATTTCTTTATTATTTTTAGATTCTCTTTATTATAGTTTAAAATTAAATTTTCACTAAAAATATTTCACTTTTTTAAAATTATTGGTTAATGATATTATGTCGCACTTGATTTTTAAATCACAGTGGACAATTTTTATGATTTAGTTCCTTAAAAGATTCTCTTTTTCTAATCATTATCCGAGCTCTTTGAAAAATTCTTGTTCTTTTTACAGACTTTGCAAGTATTTTTAAGGGTTTAAAGGTGTATTGTAGTCAAAACGGCTTTCCTCTGTTTTTATCACAATTATAATTGCTATAAAACCATCTAGATATGAGATTTTCTGTCCAATTCTATATTTTCACACAGTTTTGATTACTTTAAGATAACTCAACCTTTTTTTTCAAAAAAAAAAACTACTATTTCGTGTATTTCCTCTTATATTTTAGCAATTATTTAAGGATTTTGAAAGATATTTTTTATACAGGTGGACCACTACAGCTCGAAACGTATTTATACTTAAATATATTTTCAAGGCGTAAGTCTTTTAGAATAAAAAGATTCCTCTACTGAAAGACCTCTACTGGTCAGGGGTTAGAGCGCGCAGTTCCTAACGAGGTCACCAGGTCCCAGCATCGTCTGGTTATTACTGCTTTCGAACCACAATGCTAGCATTGTTATCTTACAAAATTTTTGTTATAATGACATAGATTTTTTTGTTGTTGAGGTAAGAGTTCATATCGGCTTAAAAAAGAGGCTCATTCTATTTCCATTTTTAAATATAAAAACATTTAGCGCGTTAATTGAAAATTCTTTATGTTTTACTGTCTGTGGTAAATACAGCTTTAAAATAAACTTACATTTTATTAAAATTTGCTAAATTTCCTAAAAATCAGCTAAATGTGTTAAATACCTTGCAAATTTTGCTATAGTTTATAAAGTAATGCGTTTCTAAACTACTTGCTATAACTCTTTAATAACTTCTCATAAGGAAATGTAATTGACGCAATGTTTAATTTAAAATGTGAAGAAAAGGAAAGATTAATTTCTTTAAAATTTTAGTCTAACTTCCCTTTAAGAAAATATTATGTAAAAATAAAAATGCATTATTTTTGGTAAAAACAACGGAGTTATAAAAATGTTTTATTATGAAAAGCAATAGTTTTTCTTTTTTCTCTTTTTATCCGCCAACCCCATTCTTCAAAAATGAGTAACTAATCTAATCTATTGCCTCCTGAAAACCAATTTAAAATAGTGACCAGAAGAATTAATTTTTCAGTGGTCCTCTCTTGATTTTCATTTAAAAAAAAATATGAGAATAAATTGAAAAAAGGAAATGAAAGAGAATTAATTGTTTTTCAAACTTATTTGTGCTTGTGATTCTTTCACTTTCGATAATAAAATAACTTAAAAAGCAATGGCGCTTTTTTAATTACATTTTTAATAACTGAAAATGTTAAAAAAAATTTATCTGTAATTATACATACAGAGTTGAATTTAATATTCATCGATTTTTTCTGATGATCTCATTAAGAACACATACTTACTATTAAAAAGGATTTGAAAAGGTGATTCATATTTTGTTTATTTATGTCTTAAAATTTTTTATGAAATTAATATAATTTTTTAATTTCTATAATAGAAAAATATCAGCTTTGAATCTTTGATAATATATTTGGCTCACAGAAATCATGCAACATACTTCATAGTAAACGTTGCATTTAATTGCTTACGAACACTTTCATCCAAGCCATGATAACGAAATGTTAAAAGATATTTTGGTTTAACTAATATTGAAGATAAATTATTATATTCATTTAAGATAAATGATTATATTCACATTGAAATATGTTTAGATATAATTGAAATATATTCACATGTATTTCATTTGAATATATTTCATCGATCGATATTACATGCACTTTTTAAATGGGATTTCTGAACATGAATTAGAATATTATGCTTTTAACCACATATTCACAGGAATTTATACACGAGTTTTAGAATTTCAGTTTTCTCAATGTTTTTTTTCCTCTTCAAGTTACATTTTATTGAACAGCTTAATATCTTTCAAATAATGCCAAAAATGAAATTGTCGTTTCATAAGAATATTTCATAAGAATTTAATGAAATAGTATTTCAGTTTTTTTTTAGAAATTCTATGGATTCTTTTTCACACAAATGCAAACTTAATGCGGTTAGTAAGTTTTCATAAATATATTTATACTGACTTTTTAAAGATTTTTAACAAATTTGTTACATTATTGCTAAATGTCATAAAAAAACTGTCATATTTTCATTTCAAATAGTAAATCTTCATGTTTTTCAGATCAGTTGTACAAAATGAATGAAATGTGCTCAAAAACTGGCAAAAATATTATGATTATTATTATCACTATTACTATTATTATTTGAAAATAGACAACCAGCTTCCAGAGAGTTTTTTTACACAGTTATTCACACATATTTAGGAGAAAAAAATGGCCGAAAATTTATCATTCTTATTTACAGATAGGTTCTTAAAATTAAAAGAATGCTGAATAATTATGTACATGATATAGAGTTAAACTCACTTAATTTGTGTATTTTAAATGAAAATCTTGGAAATTTTTATCAGAATACTTTGAATAATTTGCTGAAAATGATTACATATAAATATGTTCTTAAAATTAAACATATTTTTTATTAGCCACGTGAGTAAGTCAATTTAAAATTCTTTAACTCATGTATCTTAAATAAAAAGTCTGAAAATGCTTATTGTAACAGATATATTTGAAACAATTGATTGAAAAATTTTCTGAAAATGCTTATTATAACAGATATATTTAAAACAATTGATTGAAAAATTATCTGAAAATGCTTATTGTAACAGATATATTTAAAACAATTGATTGAAAAATTATGCATTTAGGTATTAAATATGTTTTAAAAATTCATATACAATAGCAAGGCTCTAAATTCATTACGTGGATTAAAATGAGAACCTGCTAAATATTAAATCAGACATATTTATTTAAAAATGAATGACTGAAAATTATTACATTTAAATCCGTTCCTAAAATCAAACACTTCTTTAATTGTCATAAGCATCAGTTTACATTAAAATTAATTAACTAGTATATTTTAAATAAAAATCCGGACATTTTTATTACAACAAATATATTTAAATCAATTGATTGAAAATTTATATATTTATATATTAAATATATTTTAAAGAGTGATATACATTACTAAGCGTCAAAATACATTACGTAGCGTATTTAAATCAAGAACCTGTTAAATATTTAATCAAACAAATTCATTTCAAAATGAATGGCTGATAATGAGTAAGTTTAGATCTGTTCTAAAAATTAAACATATTTTAGTAAGTTCAGTTAAAGTTGAAATTAATTAACTAATGCATTTTAAATTAATAGCTTTGAAATTTTTATTATAACAGATATACTTAAAATAATTCCCTGAAAATTTAAGCATTTAGGTAGAAAATATTTACTTAACAGTTTTATATAAAAGTAATAGTTAAAATCCATTAATAAGTGTATTTAATTTTAAAGCCTAGAAATATTTACTCGAACATATTCATTTGAAAACAAAGAGATGAAAATAATTTCGTTTATATCTGTTTCAAAACTTAAACCTATTTTTAATTGTCATGAGCATCAGTTAACGTCCAAATCCTTTACCTAGTATATTATGTAGGATTCCTGAAAATATTCACTTGAATATATTCATTTCAAAATGAATGACTGAAAATGATTATATTTAAATCTGTTCTTAAAATTAAACCTATTTTTAATAGTCATGTACGTTAGTTAAGATTAAAAATCCATTTACTTGAATATTTTAAATAAAAAAAAAACATGTACATTTCTATCATAATCGATATATTTAAGATAATTGAGTAAAAGTTTATACATTTAGATATTAAATATATTTTAAACAATTATATACATTAGTAGGTGTCAAAATACATCACGTAGTGTATTTAAATCGTGAAGCTTGGGCATATTTACTCCAATATATTAATTTCGAAATGAATGGCTGAAAATGATTAAAGTTAGATTTCTTCTTAAAAATAAATATATTTATAGCAGTCTCCAGCGTCTGTTAAATTTGAAATTTATTAACTGGGTTTTCCTCAAGGACATGATTTAACAATAGTGTAAAAAAACCAATTCTTAACCTTGTGTTGAATTTTATGTAAAGATGTTTGTTAATTATTTTATTTGCATTCGTTGGCTGAATAGAGCGTTATACGAAATTCATAGTAAAATTAGTGTTACTATTTTTTTAAATGAATGCAAATTATATAACTTTTAGCGATTGTGAAACGGTAACTAAATAACGTAATACAAAATTTTGCTTAATACCATAGAATAACCAAACAATTTAAACCTGAAATTCCACTTTTAATTTTAAGACTTTAAATTTGTATTGTAGAGAGTATCAAAAACGTTATAATACGGGCAATACATCAAAAACGCAACAATAACAAGAAATTGTTGATAAATATTGCTGATTAATACCGTTCAATAAGACAATATTGAAGAATAAATAATTTACAGGTAATTATGGCAAATGTTAAATCATTTTAAGCTGATAAGGACAGATATATTTCTTATTAATTATTAATCTCACACCGATATGATACAATAATAAGCAGTTTCAGGCTATTAACTTTTATTTTCTATGAAGATATCTTACTTGTGAGGAAGAGCATAACGAAATTGAAGAAGATGAAGAAATTGAAGAGGGGGATGACATTGGATAATACTCCGGTTCAGATCTCGAACTATCAGAATTCTCCATCTTTCCTCTCGGTACTTCACTCTACGATCACTCGTAACAATGTTTGATTATTCGTTCTAAGCAGAAATGAGGGGAGACTAATTGCGCCCATCCACCAGGGGCGATTTCCATTGGATGAATTCGCGCAGACTCCATTAACTATCTTGTATCCAAGGTAGAGAATTCATTGGCTATTCTCAACTAAGTTTATGCCCATTGGTTATGTAACTAGGGAGCGCTTATTACGTAACTTGTAATTAACATACAGAGCATGACTACTTGTTAACTCTTCTGTCCGCTAATGCTTATTTTCTACGTAGACGCATATCCTTCGAAGATGTCCCATTTAGAATATTAAAGAGAATCCATCGTTAATAATAGTGTGGAAAAAAATACATATATGATTGAGCGACTGTGGAGATTGGGAAGCATTGCCGGTTGGACAACATAGGCTCAACAAGCGAAAAAACATTGCTTTGAGTTCGCTTTAGATAAAGAGGAGTAGGTATGACTTATTTATTGCAATATATTGAGGCACTTATCAGTTATGGGGACCATGAAACTAAGTTCACGTATCCGAATGAACAATACCAGAATCTAGTTAACATCGGTATCCGTCTACCGATAATACACATAGGTGTAGGAATATATCGCGGTCATTAATTATAATAATTCATAACAACTAGGATAAAATAGTGAGCATTATTGATTACATAACATATTTAAAAAATAATATTGTGAATATTACTCATAATATAGATTATTGAATACGGCATTGCTGCGAGTTTTGAAATTTTTTTAGTTGGGTAACGAAAATTTTGACCAATGGTAGGATACAAATTATCGCAAATGCTATTATTGGCAAATTATCGCAATATGCTATTAAATATCGGTATTTTTGACGTTTTTTCGTGATATTAAAATTCGTTCTTGTCGGGCTTAGGATCCAGGTCTTGTGTTGATAAAAGCTCGAAAAGGAGTCGTCAACGCATGGTCCCTACAATCAATGAGTATCTTTATTGACCTTTGCCACAAATTAGTAATAATCACTCTGGAGGTTTTAGATACAATTTATGCATAATTTCTCTTCCTTTTATTTTGCCGTTTTGGGCAAGAGTCATCCAAAAAGACAACAGTTATCCTAATTAATGGTAATTATTACAATTGTTTCTACTTTTATTTTTCTTAAAAATCATTTCATCAAAAAAATCTCAAAAATTGAAGAATCTAATTTGAGACTGGTTTAAAATTTCAAACTTTATTTTGAGAGCATGAAAAAATATTGGAAGAGATTGGAATACTTTTTACAGCACTATCTGATGAACTTTTTTTAAGTTGCTTTATTTTTGAAACTATCAACTAATAATAAAAATCTGCTTAGACAACTGTGCGTATAAATCGATAAAGCATATTTCATCTTTCTTTTCTCACCATTAAAAAACTACAGTTACAAAATATATTTTATCAAATTATTTTTTAAAAAAAATATTTTTACTTACCACTATATTTTTTTTTGGATCGTCCAATGGTTTGACAAATAGTAGTGTACTCTTCCATTGTTAATCTAGAAATATCTCTATGGTCTACAGATTATGGCATTGTCACCCTGCTGGTCTAGACTCGGTGTTTTCTACACATTTAGCAGGGTTCTTTATTTGCTGATGCTTTGAGATACTCTTCAGTTGTAAAAACAGCATGAAGGCATTATGGAAACGTGGACGAACTAAGCTTGTGCGAACTAAGGGACAGTTGTTCCGTTATCTTTTCAGGCTGCTTAATAGTGGAGGCTGCATAATTAATTATAATCCTATGTCAGAGATGGAAAAACTTTTTTGTTTAGGGTACCAGCTGAACTAGGAACTAATATTCTCCGGTACTTAGAGTGCGACTTGATAATTTTATTCTTAAAAATATTATTTTTATTATCTTTAAACCATTTTGCAATGAATTTAACCTAAAATAATGCTTTGTGAGCTATATTTACCATTGATTTGCTTTCTCACTTCAAATGGAATTAGAATAAACAATGTTTTTAAAAAAATCAGTTTAATATCAAGCTAAGGTAAAATCAAGCAGCCTTTGCAAATAATAAAATGAAATTGTTGCAGTCAATGCTAAATATTTTCAATGTTTCATTGGCGTGTTCTACATCTTATACGTACGATAATCTGACTGACCTAAAATCCTATTTTTTTTCTAACTCCGTTTATGATATTTTAAAGGAATGTTAGTAAATAAAAGTAATTTAATAAGTACTGCTTGTGTGCCCTAATGCTTCTCGTAGCAATCCTATCATAGGTTCGCCATCGAGGGATTGGTCTCACTGCCTGAGTCAGAATTAAGTAATTTATACCACAACTTACTTATTGTTAAAAAACGTTTAAAACAAAAAATAACCGTTTATACTTTTTAAAACAAAATTAGTAGTAAAGCTAATTTTTTGATCGAATTAAAATTTTTTTAACTACTTTTGGTTATACCTACACCACCAACACCACCTACAAAAAAATCAGTAGCTTAATATTAGTATCACATTATATTTTAGTTGATCCTTATCTTAGGCGAAGGGGAAAGACACAATTTAAGTGACATCAAATTAAGGGGCTGATAAGTTGATCAAGTGTTCAATTTATTACGTCTAAACTATTACTAGGCTTAAGTAATAAACAAGTTTACTCCATACTTAATTGCAAACAGTTTTAGTTCTTAGAATTCAAACCCTTAAGATTTTAATCGTGAAATTATTGTTATTTCATGTATACCTCGGGGAAGTGTATTTTAATTGTAGATTTATTCGGTGGCTAATTTTCAATCCTGTGCCCTTTAACGACTCTATCTTTTTTACATATACTTTTCCCTGCACTGCAGTTGGTCTCAGTTATAATACGCTCTTTTTATTTCCTTTAAAGTTTGTTATCTGACCTAAGAATCAAGTTTTCTTTTATTGAAGGAACTGCCAAAGAGGCGAGCGTGTCGTTAAATACCGCTCGGGAAAAATGAAAACATATTGACCATGTAGTAATCTATATGGATAGCATGTAATTTCGCTATATAAATTCTAGGTTTATGGTTAATACTGCTGCCGGTTATTTAACCATAATTTTAGAAGTAAAATTCTAACTGTGTAAGTATATTTGATAAAAATCTTATTCAGAGATGTGAATTTGAATGTGGCATTCTGCTATTTCAGATAAATGTAAGCATTTAGTATCATTGAACTAATTTTTTATTTACCTTTCACTTGTAAAATCCAATAGTAATATTAATTTATTCATCTTCTATAAAATATGAATATGATTTTAAACTCTTAATGATTTCTACTGTAATTCAATTATTGATAAACTAAGTATTACAATGGATTTAATGATATCAGGATTTAATTGCTAAAGATTTTAATGGCGTAGATACCATATTTTATTTCCAAGTTAATTTCTATTACTATTTTGATATAGATATCAAAAAATTAAGCAATAATATCTTAGATTTAGTCTAAGATTTAGCTTAAAACTAGAAGATAATCGAATACTGATATATTGGGGTGGGAATACAATTTAGATTTCTGGATGTTAAGCTTTTACCGTTTATTTTGTATTCTAAATAGGTGATATTATGGTTTTTAAACTTCACTAAAGATGCTAACTTTGTATTATTCGTGCAGAATTAAGAAAGTTTAGGAAAAGAATGAGACACTGGGACAGTTCAGTGTTATTAATAAAGGTCGAAAGTATATAGAAAATATCGAAAAGTTTTTTTGAAAAAAACGCCAGAAAAAAAAACTTTGCTTTAACAACTATGGGAATTTAGGTCCAATTTGATTCGGGCCGTTGGGCAAATTAAAATAGAATTCTAATTAAATATTTATACCTATGAAAATAGATGTTTTTGTTTAAAGAAAAAGAAACTAAAATACAAGGATTAATTTTTTTTAGGACTCTCAGCTCTCAATTTTTTCTGAATTTCAATAATTACACTAATTGTGTTGTGATAATACCTCATCAACAACTTAAAATTAAAAAGATTAAAAATTAAAACAATTGCAGCAAAATAAAACATTTCATGATAGCATATGTCAATAATTTTAACTTAACATAAAAATTACCTCCTTGGAAACTACAATTAATTGACGCATTATATGAATAATACTATTAAATTTATTATAATGTACAATTAAGAAAAATCAGAATATGCTGTAAGAGTTCGTCCCCACAAGCTTCAAATTAAACTTTACATGCTAATCAGTTTTAAAAAGTTATCTATTTACTTTTGTATAAGTATTTTATTTTAATTCATTCGTGTTTAACAGCCTGAATCAAATCGGTCATTAAATTCACGTAATTGTTAAAGTCGTGTTTTCTTTCTGACGCTTTTTTTCCAATGTTCTTTTTCATTGCTATTTCTACTTGAGTTTTTTTTTTTTATATCTCTAGAGCGTTTTTCTGTGTTTTGAATAGTGTAAAATGTTACTTATTGCAGAAAAATTTACGATCTTGTATTGTCTGGTGCGAAAATATGTAGTTCTTGTCCCCGATTCTAGAAAATTCTATTAAAACTGATAAAATGTTATCAGTATTTCATTGAAATTAATTAATTTAAACAGTAGTATTTTAAATTTAATAAAATTCAAACAGTATCATATAAAAATTAATAAAATTTAAAGTGTATTAAATATTGTATAAAATATTGTATTAAAATTATTAAATTTTAAACAGAATTTACTGAAAACTAAACCATGTTCCATGAAAATTAATTTTTGTCAATATCTTAAAAACCTGACGAGATAGAGCAAATGAATTTTCAGATTTAAAATCAGAGTAACAGACTACATTTGAAAGGGTAAACACCATGCCAGATATCTATAGTTTGTTTATCAGTGTTATTTTTCATTGGTTAAAATTTTAAGTACTATTTAATTTTGATTATCAAATTGAAATCTAATAATAAAATAAGAAATTCTGTTACTTCCTTTATTATTGATATTGATGGTAAAAACAATAACGTTAACTGAAATTATAAATATAAAACTATGTAGATGAAAATAGATAAAAAAAACTTTTTTTAAAAAAACATCTGTCATTTGGAAAACTATTTCAAGAATTCTATTTATTTAACATAGCAATAAATGTTAACATTGTTTTGATTCAGGGTGTGTTTTGTGTTCTAATTCGCTTTCATAGATGGCAGCACAGTTAAAGAAATTGAATTCTTTCTTAAAAATAGAAGAGATTAAAACTGAATATTTTTTTCAATTTATTTCGATATAAAGGAGATCTAAATCGATCAAATGACTTTTATTTCCATGACAAAGATTTTCAACATATTACCTATTTTTTTGGAATCGGAAACGGCCGAGCGTTTCCGATGTTAGTTTGTCTAGACATCTCCCCTCAATTCTCAACTTTCTCAATTAAAACTGAAAATGTATTAGCATGTACTTCTGTAACTGGTGACGAAAATTTGCACCGTTTTGGATCGTGTTTCTTTCTGCAGTTACCGAATTTTTCTTGGATGGTTCATAAACAATCACCACTTTTCTGAAAGGAGTAGTTGGTGAATCACGAAAACCTCGTTGTTTAAATCCATTAACGCTATTTTTATCAAGTCGCGTCAAAATATAATCTCGATGCTAAAGAGAATTTTGAAAAAGATGATAATAATAAAGATGAGAATAACTTTGCCCTAAGTTCAATTTCACACCACTTGTTAATTTCTAGTATATTAATTGTTAAATGAATTCATTAATACCTTAATCTTCAAACATTTTTTGGCTATAAAATTGAACATAAAGTACACTCACTTCTACCATAAGAGGCATTTATGACACTTAAAACGGTTTCACAACAGTGTCTCATTTTAAATTATTAAGGTAAATATCACCCCCATCTTACAGCAAAATACGGATAATAATCACATTAGAAAACCCCACATTTATGTATCACGAAAAATACATGAACTGCTGCATAGTCGTGTTACCAGATTATTTTTTTCCATGTCATATTTTAGTGTCGAGTAGCAGTGATTCAAAAATCCGAAAATCTTTGCAGTGAGTATAGAAGGTGTAAAAAAAAAAAAAAAATACAGAATGCTGTGGTGAGCCACTTTATGCATCGATGTATCAGAAATGTAATGATAATATTATTTTTATTCAGCTCATAATATGAAATGCAAGCTATTTGCATACAAACACAAAGGAGTCAAAAGTCAATTTTTGATTAAAATTTCTCTACATGGCGTTTGGCGTTTGAGTAACTTTTCATGGCGTTTGACGCATAAGGCATCCATCTTACTTTTCTATACCCCCCCCCCAGTCTTTGGCATGGGATCTGGTTTCCACTAATCCTTTCAATTTCAGCCTCTTAAAATTCGCTTGCATTTGTCTTTACCAACTAATTTCATGTCATTTTATAACCGCCGTTGAATAACAGATCCAATTAGAAGATAGAAATCTGTACCAATTTCTCTTTTAACACATGACACGTTAATTTTCAATTTCACCTGTTTATTTCTGATTTCTTCTTCGATTATAGTAAAGTTGGTTGAAATGGATAAATACGAATTCATGGTTGAAATAATGTAAAAGAAAGCTCTCTTTAATATTTTTTGTACGGTTCGTAACTGATTAGGGCGGTGTGGTACCTACAAAGTCCTAAAAAGTCTGGAATTTTATAAAAAAATTTTGAAACTTTTTTGTTAATTTATTTTTTGACATTCAATTGTTCGTGCGAAAAGGAAAAAAAAGAGAAAAGAAACGTAAGTGTTTTTTTTTTTTACTTTCTTTCTGAATGCTTTGCAATGTTTTGTTAACCTCTATTTCTTCCCTATTATAAATTTTAGAAAACCGACTACCTAAATTTAAAACACTCTGTAGATGTTTATTTTAGAAACGTAGAGTTTTATTATTTATATATATTTTTGTAGATGTTTATTCCTCTCGCTACACAATTTCTATCATTTCATATTCAAAAGAAAGAAAACAAACAAAGAATTAAAAAAAGAGCTGGAATTACGGTTCTAAAAGTTACAATTTGCTAAACTAAAGATACTCTAAACTGCATTTTATTTATTATCATTACTATTATTCTTTATAATTTTAAAGCAGATTTTTTATTTTCGAATTTAAACTCGAAAATTTTAATATCTAAAGCATTTATAAAGTTCAAAAAAAATTTTTTGCATGCGTTTTCAAAATGGGAAATAGAAAAAGAGATACAACTACAAAATGGAAAATGAAAAAAAAATGTTCAAGATCGAGGCTTTTATTTTAGTTTATTTTATTTTTTGAAATCATTTAGTAATACCTTTAAAAAACAGAAATGTTATAAAATGTGAAATATTGCAGAGTTTGCTGTTGCGCTGGGAAATAAAGTAATTTTTCCTTTTGAATACTCATTTTGAACATAGTTAGATTTATTAACGTTGTCATTATTTAAAAATAGGAAGTTGCTGGAATTATTTTTTTAATAAATAATGGTAGAAAAACAAATACGAAAATTGCTATTAAAACGAAATACTAATTAATACGAATACAGGTATAAAATAAAATCTTGCTTTTAATGCTGCATTTTTGAAGTACATAGTATACTTATAAACAGTTTCTGGCATTTATACGTGCTCTAAATTTCCTCTTAAGTGCTTCCAGTTATAATGCAGGTAAAAAATTATGAAGTACCTTATGCTTGAAATTATTTTACTTTTTTTTCCAACAGATTGCGTAACAGATGAATAACTGAATCTTTTTTAATTAGAAAAAAAATGTTTTATTAATTTTTTGTTTGTTTTACTTAGTCCATGGATGATGTTATATGGAGGCAATATTGTCTCCCTCTCATTAAAATTCAATTTTATTTCATTAATTCAAGTAATTCATTTATTCAAATGAAAATAGAATTATTATGTTAATCATGAAATCATGAACAAAATATATTTAAAGAATTCAAAGAATAAATTCGGTAAGACTTTGATATTTCTCTGTTGTGCTAAGTTGTCAATGCTTTCGTTTTCATATATTGTATTTGTTTTCTTTAAATTCCATCTTATTCCAAAATAATGTCATTAGTAAAGTCCATTTCAAAATTACGTAATATGTTAACAACATAATACGTTTGAACGTTATTGTTGGTTTGGAGATTATAAGTTTCTCATTAACTTTTGCTTCTATGACACCCCTTCAGAATCAGACCCCTTGCTGTCAGGCTAAACATGGGCTGTTTTCGTAATTTTCCGTTCCAAATAACGCATATGAGGGTTAGTTCCCTTAAAAAGTCCTCTACGAAGGCATATTTCTCCTAATATTTGATTCAGGAGTTTCCGTGTCTTCTTGATGAGACTCAGAATTGCAATGCTGCGGAGTTGAGTATTGGAACTCATAAACTTAGAATTGGGTCAGCTGCTCAAACGACATATGTAAAATTACTCTATACCTCAAGTCATATATAAACAAAGCAGATGTATTAGCTAGTAAAAGAGGCCGTGTAATAGCAAAATCAAAGTAAGCATCCGAATATTAGTAATTATTGATTAATTATAAGTATAATTAATTATAAGTAGAAAGTAGAATTAATTATAAGTATAATTAATTATAAGCATAATTAATTTCAAGTATAATGAATTATATGTATAATTAATTATATGTAGAATTAATTATAAGTATAATTAATTATATGTAGAATTAATTATAAGTATAATTAATTATAAGGATAATATTCAGTGTTTTCGTTAACCAAATCAAATAAAAAAATAATATACCATAAAATTTTGTTTATACATTCTCCAATGTATTTTTTCAGTAAATTAGTTATGGTCATATTTAAATTATAGATTTAAAATGTCTTACTGATTTATATTCAAATAATCCCTGAAGAGCCTCACTGTTACCTTTAGACTCTCTAAGTATACAACAATGCTCAGTTAAAAAAAAAAGTGTGATGCATAATTGTATGCAACTGACTTTCAGCTGTGTAAAATTACGTGTTTTTTTAATGGCACTTTATTGATTCTGATTTTAAAGTGCGCCTACGGATTCTAAGAGATGAGAAGGAGCTTATGGTTTCTCTCTCACTTCGGGTTGCTATGACTACCAGGAGCGCTCCTGGTTTTCGCACCTTTGAAAAGAGAGAGCTCCAAAGGCATTTCTCTCTGGTTTGTCAACAAAGAGGATTTGTTTTTCTTCCTCTTAGAATTATTTACACTGTTCTATTGGTTGCTCTCTCTCTCTCTATTTTGTACTACATTTCCTCTATACTCTTCTCTCTCTCTTTACTCCTTGTTTTTTTCCTATCAAATTCCCTTTCTCTTTCTCTCATTTCGTATTTAGAAAATGATATCATGAATAATTTCGCCTCCCTCTTTTCTCCAAAGGACATGAGTGAAAAGAAAAGAAAACTCATCTAGCATTTTGCTTCATTTTATCATTAAATTATGATTTAAATATTATTTATATTTTTCAGCTCATGCTTAGTGAATGCCTTTTTTTCAGAAGAAAACAAATTATGCATAAAGAATGAGAGTAAAATATAATTAAAGAGTATAATAATATACAAATATGAATAAAATATAATTAAAGAGTATAATAATATACAAATAAGAGTAAAATATAATTAAAGAGCATAATAATATACAAATAAGAGTAAAATATAATTAAAGAGTATAATAATATACAAATAAGAGGGAAATATAATTAAAGAGTATAATAATATACAAATAAGAGTAAAATATAATTAAAGAGCATAATAATATACAAATAAGAGTAAAATATAATTAAAGAGTATAATAATATACAAATAAGAGGGAAATATAATTAAAGAGTATAATAATATACAAATAAGAGTAAAATATAATTAAAGAGCATAATAATATACAAATAAGAGTAAAATATAATTAAAGAGTATAATGATATACAAATAAGAGGGAAATATAATTAAAGAGTATAATAATATACAAATAAGAGTAAAATATAATTAAAGAGTATAGTAATATACAAATAAGAGTAAAATATAATTAAAGATTGTAATAATTTACAAATAAGAGTAAAATATAATTAAAGAGCATAATAATATACAAATAAGAGGGAAATATAATTAAAGAGTATAATAGTATACAAATAAGAGTAAAATATAATTAAAGAGTATAGTAATATACAAAGAAGAGTAAAATATAATTGAAGATTGTAATAATATACAAACAAGTGTAAAATATAATTAAAAAAAGTAGTCGAAAGGTTGATAGCAAGTGTTAGATGGGCATAAGCCTTTTTCGCTTCAATATTAAGCAAATTTCGAATGTCACCGATTTGTTCAGGAGAGGGAAACATCGGAATTTAATATTAACATTATGGCGCTATTCGTATATCAATTCAGAAGCCGCTTTGACTGTGTTTCTCAAATAACATACAACTCGAGCTTTTTAATAGTAACATTCATTAAAAAAGTTTTAAAAAAAACGCAGTTTGATGAGTTATAAATTTTAAACTTAAGATAATTCACCATAAATGTCAAAGACAGAAAAAAAATATTGCAAATGTTCTTATATTTGTACAGATTTAAAAAAAACATATATACCATAACAGCGTGAACCATAAAACTAATTTGTTAAATGTTCAACGAGTTCATTGGTAAAATAAATTCCTTAAAAGGCAACTAATTACTCCAGATGTTTCGTATTTACCTGCATCCCTTAAACAAAATAAAGATGAGATAAAGATGAAATAGAGATAGATGACGTGAATAAAAGGTTATAAAAATGCTTAAACGAAAATACATCTTCACCAAATCCATTTCCTTATTACTTTTACAAGTAGTTAAATAATGCAATTTTTGAAAGAGATTTTTAAAAAAAAGGTTAGAGAAATGCACGCGAAACAGAAATATTAAATCAAAAAGCTAAAAATAAAGGGCAGATAATAACAAAATATTTTTTATCAGGAAATCAGAAATTTCAGTACAGCTACAAACTCCGACATTATTAAACTTAAATCTCTATTATGTTAAAATGAAATTTAAAAAAAAATGTAGTTGATACTTTATCTAACTAAACTTAGTTATTTATATAGTTAGAACTAAAACTTACTTTTAATAATACGTCCATTAGTACTTTCACTATTTTATATGCAACCCGTGTCATTTTTGTTACTATTCATCATTCCGATATTTTCAAGAAACTTTAATTATGATTAATATAAAATATATTTGATAATATTGTCTTAAATATATTAAAATTTGTATTGACTCAAAGGATTAGAAATAACAAGAAATGTATATTTCTTTAAAATTATTAATTACTAATATTATAAATTGTATACAGCTAAATAATGGCATTATATGTACTGCAATTTATATTATATATAGCATCAACATATTATATATAGCAATTATATTATAGCACTTTTACATTGCCAATGAGGAAGGTGAGAAATCACACGTTAAGATATATTACTAAAATGAATCTTAAATGCGAATATCTATTTGTCAGGTAAATGGAATTTTAAAGTAATATAAAAGCATATTTCAAGTATTTAGTTCTTTTTATTATTACGTTAGCATATTTAAGGAACGACAGTGTATATTCTTGAATTGCTTATCGGAAACAAAAATGGAATAAAAGTTAAATAAAATAATACAATATTATGAAATTCTTTGAAATGATGTAGATAATTTCGATTAAGGGCTTATAATATATTATTCATCATATTATTCAACATAACAATTCGAAAATAAAAGAAATAAAGCGCATACAATTCTAAGCTCTATATTATATTATCACCATTGGCTTTTGAATTGCTTTTCTTGTTTATTTCTCTTTGTTTGGGCAGTTGTAGCGTTCTTTTCTTTCCGACCGCAGAAACAACTCCTGCGCTGATGGAATCCTTTGATGACTTTCTCGTGTTTTCATTGCTTTCTTCTCCAAATTTTATTCTTAATTTTATAAATACATTCTATTGTACAGTGTTTTTGATACTAATTAAATGGTTCCTGCTTTCGTTGAATTTATGATAGTGAATTTGCTTTAATTTACATCCCTGAAGTTAATTTCCTGTATGCCCACGAATAACCTTCCTTTTCCATTCTTTTTCTCACTGTCCTTTTTTCTCGATTTGAGGTACACAGAATTTTGACATTTTATTACTTCATCGCCACCAAAGACTTTTTTTCTTAAGTTTTTGCTAACTCAAAATTAAACTGTCCGAAGAAACTAAGAAAATATTGCTGTTTTATATTTACTCGGTGAAAAAAATAGTTCGATTGATCGTATTAATAAAGTGCATCCTTTTTCTTGAAAAATGAATAAACAAATTTTCAGGGCGCAACTAATTTCAATGATATTTTGATTCAATTTTCGCCAAAAATTTCTAATAGTACACTGCAGTTTAAAAGTTAAGGAGGGAGGAAAAAGGTACGCGATAAATACATTAAAGATATTATATATTATAGATATTATATTGTTCTAAAAAATATGCAGTCAGTATGTAATATATGCATATGCGTTAGAAAAAGAAAACATTTTATTAAATATTTAATGACATCAAATACAAGCTGTTGTATATGTTGTATATTTATAAACAATATTTGTAACATAAAAGTAATAACAATATTTGGCATTATTTCTGAGGTTTGTCATCCGTCATACTCATAATGGATTTAATTTATGATATAATGCAACTTTTTGCCCTTAAAATATTACGAACTTTCTTGTGGATCTAAAATGCTTTGAAATATTTTTGTAAGACAAGCAAAAATATTTAAATGGAGTAAAAACGTTGATTTAATGTTATTATAAATAAAATTAAAAAAAAATATTGGGTAGGTGCTCTAATTTTTCTGATTCGATACAACAAAATAAATTAAATTCAATTTAACGAAACCAACGCATTTATATTACAATTTAAAATCAATGTCTAAGATTGCATATGAGAATATATATATATATATATATATATATATATATATATATATATATATATATATATATGATGGATTATGATGAACTCTAAATTTCTTTAGCTCATAAAGCGATTAAATACATTCACTCTATATAAACAATGGATATAAATAAATTTAAATAAGTTCAAAAAAATAAAACACTAACCGAAATTTAATAATATTTTGATTTTTTTAATAAATAGGAAAATTTTAATTTTATTATTAAATACCTACAAATAATTAAAGAAACAAATTTTTAGGGTAGGGAGAGAGAGAATTTTTTATGTAGTTTTTGAAATTTTTTTTTTTTTATATTTTATGCATTTTAATAATAAATGTATATAATACTTTTCATTTCTGAATTTTTAAATTTAGAAAAAATGAAACAAAAACTAGATAAACAAGTAAAAGAAATATCTTCTGAACACAAATAAGGAATAATTTTAATATATATTTTCCTAATTAGCAAAAAGCATATAATATAACAACTACCTAACACATAAGTGACCCTGGATGTTCAAAATGTTTATTTGAATAGATCCAGCAGAAACCTTATTGCATAGTTTTTTTTTAAACGAAACGAATTCTATCATTCTTATTTGCATAGATAATATAATTATGGTCAAACCATTTTCATTTGCATAGAGCTTTGATGCAATTGCCTACTCTTTTCGGCAAGGACTTAAAAGCACTCATTTTAAATGGGCATATTTTATATACAGTATTCAACACATGTATAAAAAATAGACTTTAACATAAAAGGATTAAAATTAACTATTTGAAACTAATAGGTATTAAACTGACGTTACTATAGTGTGTTATGGCTATCAAAAAATCTTGCTGAATGCAATATTTCGAGGATGTTTAATAAATTTATATTTCTAATTAAACTAATGCTTAAATATTTTATTTATATTTTAATTGTTTATAATGAATTTTTGGTTTAAATATCAACGGTTTAAATATCAATTTTGTGACTTCCATTACGCTGTGAAATTTTTTTTTTATTTACTTAAATGCTATGGTCATTATATAAAACTATAAATTATTTTTCTTTGCTATAGTGTCAATTTTTGGTTTAAATATTGGTGAAAATATGACATTACACTTAAGAGATTTTTGCGCACCATATTACTTTTGATTGAATTACCACTAAAATGCCATAATTATTATGCAAAATTGCAATTTATTTTTCTTTATATAAATCACAAATTTTTTGTGTAGTATTTAACTTTGTTTCATCAAATTGGCAAATGCAAATGCAGCTATTTTGAGAGCCACAAGTACGAGAAAGCACTTAATATTTGGGAGAATAAAAATCTATTTACACATGATTATTTATAATTAATTCCGGAAAATTTTTATGTACAATTTCATGATTAAACAAACATTGATCTCCGACATTTTTCATTTAGCTGGAGAATAGTTTTGTTTATAAATTACAATTTTATTTACATTATCACAGATATAATACTAAATATACACGTAAATATAACTTCAAAATCTCAGTGCTTTACTAAACATTTTTAGAAAATATGCATTTAGAGAAACTACAAACATATACAGAGCCTTAAGGGAAAAGAAAAGAAAGGAAAAATAAATTAGAAAGGAGAATAATTTTTTTTATAACTATCGATTGAAAATAACGATCGTCAGTAGTTAGAAATCTGAAAATTGCATGTTATGATAAAGCTGCGTGAAACTTTTTGATAGATCAAGCTTATGTACACATTTTTTAATGCAACTGAACCTTATAATTTGAGCAAAAAGAGGCAAAGAAAGTTAATATATAAAATCCATGTGAGCAAATGTTCAGTTCTTTTTTTAACGTGGAGTTTTGCTAAGTAATAATAAAAGCTATGTATCAGTAATAATGAAAACAATATAAAAAAAATAAGTGAAATGTATAAAATTATCAACAAATATATTTGTCCTCAACTAATGATTTTAATTTAGACTTATTACAAACAATATAGTCACTCAAACGAACGTCTACATCATCGGTAGTTAAAAATGTAATGTTAAAAGAATTTACTGGAAAAGAAATTTAGTTTTTTTTTATTTAATTAAAAGACATATAAAACTAACTAAGTAATTGAAATTAATTAAAATCCTTATCTGTAATCAAATGAGCTTATTATAAAGAAAATTTATGTTACCTAAAATCTGACATTTACTTTTGATGTACTAAAAATGGTTTAAAACTAAAAAAGTTATTTTTGGAATATATGTTAAAAATCTAGAAATGCTTAAATTAAAAAAAATTCATTCACTTTTTATGCAATCGAGAAAATTTTTAATATTACTTATAATTATAAAATTTTTTAAATGTATCAAAATTGCCAACAGCTGTAGTAGATTTCAAAAGAAAGAAACAATTGAGATAATATAAAACCGTTTTATGAGCTGTTATATGTATATATATATATATATATATATATATATATATATATATATATATATATATATATATATATATATATATATATATATATATATTATTTATTTTGAAATTTTGAAAATTAAGTAACTGTTATTCTAAAACAAATGCAAATTGAACTAAAATTCCTTATTATAGAAACCGAGAAGTAACGTTATCCTGAAAGAAAATATAAAATGTAAAAGGGGAAACAGGGTTTTTTAAAGTTATTACATTTAAAAGTTCCATGATAAATTTACGATTAATTATAAGCAAAATCTAAAATTTACAGTTCTTTCCTTATTAATATTTTATAGCATGTAGTTAAAATGGTGTTAAAACTGCTTTTTTTATAGGAATCTGTTAGACTTAAGGTTTAAATTTTGAACTTACTATGCTGAACTAAATTTTGAGTCAATACTTCTTATAAAAAAAATAAGATTTTCGCAATGGAACTGTCTTATAGCATTACAACTGTTTATTTCGGAAAGTACTGTTTTATATTTTAAATCAAATTTTATTTCTTTTTTTGATTTCAATTCAAAGCAATTCGAAAGAGCGGAATATCTGAGTTTCCAATTTTATGTCTTAATTTTTTTCAAAGCAGTTTAGATGCCGCAATACGTAATTAAAGAATTTTCAATATAGAAAGTAATAAAAGATATTGCTTTTAACAAAATTTAGCAGTATTTATGAAATTATAACTTTGAGATGTTTCAATAACACTTCAATTGTTATAAAATTACTGAAACTTATTTAAATGAAATGTTTTACAATATTAATCAAGCATTTATAATTGGATTGTTTTTATAAAACTTTAGAAAGTCTTACACTCACAACTTTTGTAAGGAAGCAAAATAATACCAGATGAAAATAAACTTTTTTTTTATTATGATACAACAACTAAGATAATTACTTGATGTTCAAAATTCTATTAAAAATGAAATTGAATCCTAGCTAAAAATGTTATAACAGATCTCACGCAGGAAATTTTTAACAAAATTAGATTATACTATTATAACAGAAATTTAAAATCAATCGTAAAACACTGTTTAATTACGCCAATAAAGTTTTAGTATTTTCTGTTTTGGTAGCAGGATATTTTTTTGTTGATAAAATCTCAGATCTATTGAAACATTATAATAACAAATCAATAATATCGCAAGTGAAAAAAATTATTCTGGATTCTCAAAGCAATAATTTGCAATTGCAATAAAATAAAGATTAAAAATATAAATATATATATATATATATATATATATATATATATATATATATATATATATATATATATATATATATATATATATATATATATATATATATATATATATATATATATATATATATATATATATATATATATATATATATATATATATATATATATATATATATATATATATATATATATATATATATATATATATATATATATATATATATATATATGTATATATGTACATATATTAATATATAATTAAATAATAATAGAGGATGAACTTCTTAATATGGTACATTAGAATTTATTAACTGCTGTTTTAAATTTTGCCATAAACATAAATCCTAGTTTGAAACGAAGAAATCTTATATCATATTTTATAGACTACAATTTTAATAAAATAAAGCTTAAATTAGAGTCTTAAAATCATAACTGAGTTCCATAATCATAAATCTTAAAATCATAAGAGTATTAAAATCATAATTAAAATAAAAGAGTCATAAAATCACAATATCTTAATATAACTACAAACTACTGAGGTGTGTTGACATGATTAAAAATTAGTGGAGTTTCTTAAAATAACTAGAAAATGAAAATCGCATGTGTCAGATACTCAGAATAATAGTTCAGAATAAAAAATAAATAAATTACAAGTTAAAAGTTTATATGAAAAGTATAAAAGTCAATGAAAGTAATTTCAAGCAAGAGACACAAAATTATTACATAAGTGTAACGATATCACTACTTCATGGTGCTGACCAATGTTTTCTTTAAAGTTTGAATGATCAAAATAAAAATCACAATAAAAATGTATTAATTTAAGAACTCTCATTTTGCTGTTTGATGAATATCGCCAAAACACATCCCGATGAGAAATCAAATGTTAAATAATAAACAAAACAATGTCGATGTTATCTTATGCTTTCATTTATAAGCAGTAAGTAATAAATCTTTTAAACACTGAACAATATATGACATACGATACAAAACAATGGGAGGAGAAAATGCAGTTTAATACAGTATTATTCAATAAAATACTATACAGTGAAATCTGTGCGATACAGTATAATGCAATTAACAAGAATGAAAAATATTACAAATACATAAATGTCAATATTATTTTTATTCATTGCTTAACACAGAAATTAAACCATTTACTAGTGTTAAGAATATACCACTGTGATGTCAAAGGAGCGCATTTTCTATGGTTTCGCTTTGCCTTAATTTTGATAGAACTTGATATTTATTTTAAGTAGAATGTTCGGTATAAACTGTGAATTTTAAGAGCAAGTAATTTAGTGCTTCGGTTATTTCATATCAAATCCTGTTCATTTCCTTTTTGTTTAAATTAAAACTTATATAAATAAACAATCTAACAGACTGTATGTAGTAAATATAAGAAACAACAGTTATCCATATTTAACAACAGCACTTATCCACTTATCCATAAATGGTGAATGTAACACATGTCTATGCATTATATTCCACAATATAATAGTAAAAGTGTTTAAATGAAATCCTAATTTTCGTTCAGTGGTAATGGAAAATTATTTTTGTTTTCTGGAACACATGAGATTGATAAATGAAAATCTTTCAATCATTTCAAATCTTTCAAAAATCATCGAAAAATCTTTCAAGTAAATTATAAAATTTTTAAATAAATACCAAACATTTTACATAAGATATTGTAAATTCAATTGAAAAAAATAAAGAACAGGACAAAAAGAAAATAACCAGAGAAATTACAGAAAAAAAGGAAAACAAATTATAAGGAAAAAACTATAAAAGACACATTAACTTTTTGCCTCAGTACGCTTTTTAAAAGTAAAAGCGGTACTATTTTGCTACGATTTAAACATTTAGGTTTGCACTTTTGACGATCTCTGACATTACAGTGGAATTTCTTTAATATATATTCATGGTTTGGGAAAACTTAGATTGTGGTATACAACCTTGAAAACAATTTGGAAATTTTTACATCTTTTTTCAAATTAAACTTTTTACCTTTGAACATGAGGACATTTAATCTTTTAGTGGGATATATGCAAATAAATATCTTTTGAACAGCAATACCAGACATTCAACCATGCAACAAATACAAGATTAGTGTAAATGTTACTTTTAAGAATCGATGATCGCTTCTTGTTTCCAGAAGTTTCTGAAAAGATTAAAAAAATAAATAAATGCTCAAAGAACCATAATTTAAATTTAAAACTATTAATAGAAAAATTAATAACTTCATTCCAAAATAACAATTATTCCAGACTGTGTTTTTAAAAACCAATTAAAGTTTAATAGTTTTTAAAAATAAATAAATATTTAAGTCATGATTAGCAAATTCGATCAGTAATTATTTATTATAAAATATTATGCATTAAATTCAAAATAAAGTTGCAGTAAAATTTGATGGACACATAATAGTCTTTGTATTACACAATAAGTCACCCACAATTTAGATTAATTTTTGAAAAAAATGCTTTTCTTTTATATTAATCTTATTTCTCTTTTACCACTATGATACTGTTGAATGCAGCAAATTGAAGTTCTGGACTTTAAGCAAAGCAAGATTAATGATCTTATATTTGAAATATGGAATTTAAATTTCAAACAAAAATTTGAAGGTTTAAGTTAAATGTTTAACTTGTGTCTTATGTGAACAAAAGTAATTTAAAGAAAAAGAACTTAAGAGACTCAAATATCTTATTTATAATAAAAAAGACGTTATAAATTTAATGTGTCTATTCGCAACAGCATTACATAAATTATTAAAATTACGATTTCAAAAAGTTAAATTTTTTTTTATGTTTGTTAACATAATATGTGTGCTAACGAGACTTTTCTAAAAAGAAAAAAAACATAAACTGTTTTGTTAAACTTGTTTAAGAAATTCTCTGAATAATTTAACGGTATAAATAATGAGTTATGACTAGTTACGTTGAAATTACAAAATTAATAAATATAGTTACAGATAATTTGTTTGAAATATTACAATATATTACATGTTTCGGAGCTTTCTGAACTAAATCACTAGAAGTTATAAGACTATGGAATTTAAAAATGTGCAAGTATGATTTAAACAAAAATTTTAATTTTAAGTTAACAATTTAGTTTTAAGTATTATTTTTTCAATCAAATACAACAAATCAACAAAATACTTATTTTTTAACTATTAGCAGTTTTCGGAATAAAATTTTTTAAATTTTAATTATAAATTTTTAAATTATTTTTAATATTCTGTTCAATTAGTCATAGTGAAGATTTATCTTTGTTTAATAAAGTATATAAATAACAATTGCAACTACAGAAGAATAATCTTTGCTGTTTTAGTTCTTACATTCTCTTTCAACTGCTTTTTCAGCTTTTGGATTACTTCATTGTCGTCCATTCCTTGCCATAATCCCTTTGTAATCTCGAATCTTCTTTATAGGATTTATTCTTCTTTGTTTTCAACATTTTCTTCACTTCAAAGACCAACGTTTCTGTCTCTGTAATAATAAATATAATTATACTTATTGCTGCACATCACATTAATTCTAAAATGTAAATTATTTTGAATATTCGAAAGGAAGTGCACCCAGGATTAAAAATTGCAATTTTTCTACTACAAGAAAATAAAATATGGATGCAAATAAAATATCATTTAGATTTTCCACTTTAATGCTGAACTATTAGCAAATTTCAAAGAACCATATCTCGCAAAAGTAATTAAAATACGTGAATATATTGGTGGTAATGACTTGAAAATATTTAAACATATAACGAATGAATTTTAAAAAATGTAATGTTGATAGATATGTTGGTAGATAGGGGAGTGTCGGGTACCCCCGACCACTGTCAATTTCATATGCATAGAATATTTTTTCAAGTCAATCGGCCATCGGACGTTAATTATTATATTAAAAAAAGATTATTTTCAAAGTTTCAAGTATTTATGCAACTGGTGGCATGGTAAACAATAGTTTTGAAAATATGTTGAATACAGTAGTCATGAAATTAAGAAAAATCGGTTGAATTTTGTGATAAAAATGATAAATGAGGTTTATCAATTGTCAATACATTGGTCATTTTCATTTACACCTGAAAAAACAGTCGAAAAACATCATTTTTGTAACTGGGCGGAGCTACCCGACACATTTTGAAAAGAGCTGAAAAACATGTTTTTTTAAATTTCTATTTTTTTAAGTTAAACTATTCTTTTTTCGGTTTATTCTTTTTGTATTATTTAATTAGATGATAAAACAATAGAAACATACAAAAATATTGATTATTACTTAATATTATACAGAAATATAAGCAATACTCTTTAAGTGGGCGGGGCTACCCGACTCTCCCTAAGTGAATCTCTGGAGAAACTTGATTAAAATTAAAAGAGAATTTTGATAAAATAGTTCAAAAATTTCGTTGCTCTCATACATTGTTGGCATCAGTCGCAAAAACTATTATTCTAAATATTTACCACATATTTCATTGTGCGACCTATTGCATAAATAAATTCCCTATTTTTGATTATGAGATAGAAAGTTTCTGGTATGTCGGGTGTATAAATCAACCACTGTCAGTAAGTCGATTATTATTCCTATAGACGTAATGTGTCAAATGATACTTGACGTTTAGCGAAAGATGGGTTCGAATTTTATTGTAAAATCTTTTAAAAAGGGTGGAATTTCAAATTCTTTGAATGAGGGTGAAGAGGATTTTTTTTTGGGGGGGGGACTCTGCAAATGAGTATAAAGTAGAATAGATTGCAGAGTGGGATCAGTATGACGACACTGCTAACATTACTGAATCCAACACAGATGATGTTCTGAAATCTCGATATTTGTAGTTTTGCGTACATAAAAGTACTTATTGCATTATATTTTTTTTTGTAACACTCTTGAAAAAAATATCTTTCTGTATTCATTATTTTTTCTGAGCGTAATTGCAAGGATTATTTTTAAGAAAAAAACCTTCAGATGTAAAGAAAATATCATGAGAGAAATTGTCAGAATAATTGTTAACAACATATTAAAAATACTTTAAGAGAAGGGTAAATTAGTAAAGAGTTATTCGTATCCATCTCATTGTTTATGATGCATCGATATTTTACAATAAATGTTCAATTTTATCGAAAATTATGGAGTCAACTTGTGATCAAATTGACACCATAATTTATAATTTTCATAAAATTGCACTGGTTTGAAAAGTCGTCTCAATGCTGCGAACTCTCAATATTTTATATTTAACAATAACAGCACCAATTATCAAATCGCCCAACAAAATATCATCACTTAAAAGTGTCTATTTGAAATAGACGTCCACTCATCAAAATAACTCTCAATGAAACCAATAATTTTTTTAAAGAAAGCTGTTTTTTTATTATTTACTTGTACTATTTAAAAACTCTAACTATTGCAAAAAATGCATATAATTAAGTCATTTTTATCTTATTTAAGGTCATTTTTATCTCATTTAAGGTCATTCTTATGTCATTTAAGGTCATTTTTAATAATATTTCATTTTTATAGTCACTTTTATCCTCTTTATATGAAAACTGAAAAAAAGAATGAATAATACATAGCATTTAACTACGGATTAAATTTGATTTTAATTTAAATTTACAACTTTTTTTACTAGTATTTTTTCAGTTTTTGTATAGAAATTTTAAAAAAAATGAACATGAGACTAAAGATTACAAAAGTACAAAATGCAAAAATCAAAAATTTAATTTTAATATGATCATTCTGTTTTTTAATTTTGAATGTTAAGTTTTATATCGAACAGTTACAAATTAATATGCAGTTTATTTTCGTGTGCAACTAGAATGGAACGTTAATAAAGGAAAAGAAAATTTAAAGCTAAGCTGTAGTGAGTCTTATTTTTAAGTCATTAATTTTTTTAAATCACTATTTATTAAATTGTAGTATGATCTAATTTTAATCTGAGATCAAATTGAAGTAAATAACCGCTTTCGATTCATCTCTTTCCTTAGATTGGCCCGATTTTTGGATTTGCTCAAGGTAATAATATATTATACTGGATAATTCATTGGTTAAGGGTCAAAACTTTATTAAATTTCAATTCGATGATTTCTTATAGAAATTATTAATATTTATTGAATGATATTCATTATTTCATAATATTAATTTCAATAATACATTTACATAAAAAAATCTTTTAGTTATCTTGATTTATATTTTTGCAATATGCCAATCCAATTCGGGAAAATCCATGGCTAAAATTTTATAACTACCTTCTCCAGTATTCAATTACAAACTTAATATTATTTAAGCTGTTGATATCTTTTCATTATTAAGCTTTTTTATTTTAATTTTCCTTTTAATTTTTAATAATTGTTTCCCTTTTAATTTTGAATAATTATTTTCTTTTTCTCTTACAAATCCTTTCTTTCCTTTTATGTTATATGTCATAGGCCAATTTATTTTTTTTATAACCGTCGTTGAACAGCCGACCCAATTTTGGGTTTGCGACTACTAATGTTCAATTCCGTAGCCTTGTAATTTTTGAACTAATCCTGAAGACAAGGAAACTCCTGGATCAGTACCCCCAGAGGTATTGATTAGTTATGGGAACATGGAGGACTTTGCGACATGACAGATTTAACGTGGATCAGTCACCATTTAATACACCATTTAATTTAATAGTCTTCGGCCGGTGGGGATCGAACCCACGAATTTTTGGACATGGACCCAGGCTATCCCGAGCTTTGTCATAGGCTAATTGTAAAATTCAGGATCTATACAATCTCTTGACAATATTCTATAGGTTAATTGTTTGTAAGCCCATTGCATAAGTGATGGTTGCAGATTGAAAAAACCTTAATTTTCATATTTGCCAATGACCTATATATGTTAGGACATGCTTACTTTATTGGTAGACCTTTAACAAGAACATCATTTATTTAAATGCACGAAATAAAATTCATTTAAAATCAAAATTTATAAATTATAGTCTTACTATCTGTGCATAAATAAGGTTTTAAGTGATAAAAGAGTTTCATGGAAATAATTAAATTATTTATTTCATAATCGTTAATCAAATTATTTAAGGGTGACAACTACCTGAAATCTATGATTACGTAACAGCTTCACAGGTTATAGATGCCATTAATTTGATAATATCCAAGGGAAAAAACATTAAAAGATATTTACTTGTTTCAATGCAAGGATTCTATTCGAAAACTTTTCTATCTAACCAGATTGACAGAAATTTTTCATTTCCCATCGCAGTTCTGAAGAAAGAGAGAAATTTTTCGGAATCCTACATCATTCCTGGCTAGTGCGTCGCTTTCTGAAAGACAATCGATAAGTTTTAATGTCAGAGGTAAGTCTTTTCGCGCCAAACAGATCTCGAAAGAGACGCCATTTCGCCAAAGTTGGGAAAAGCAGGCAAAAAAAAAAAATCTAACTAATAAGAATCACTAAAAATTAACTCAATTGCAGTTAATTGCAAATATTTTATAGATTTTATGGGAAATAAAGCAGTGATATGATTTAAGTTAAGAAATTTTATGATTCCACACTATTATTGATTTCACACTATATTAGTCACTAACGTGAACTATTAAAAATTTTAAAGCATGTTGAACCAAAATATCTTTAATATCTGATATCCAAATATGGTGCTGAATAAGCTTATAATACTTCCTAATTTAGTTTTCATGATACTACAGTTACACTTGAATGTTGCTCAATTTAACCCTTTGACGCAAAGGGACACAGATGTCCTTTTTGCATATTTTTTCTGACGTTCTAATGCCAAGTAAAAATATATTTTGGTATCTTTAAAATATAAACGTAGTCTAATAGTTACTAAAGAAATCTTTTAGATTATCGGAATTGTATTAGTACTAAAATATAAAATTTGAATAATGTAGTTTGAAAAAAAGATTTTATTTAAAAATTATTCAATAATTGATTTTGTAAATTAAAACAAAAATTTCAATGATGACTAGCTGTTTCTTTTAGATCGACAAAACTGCAAGAAAGTGCAAATTTGAAAAAGGGCTTGGGAAATTTTACCTTTAATGCAGAAAAAAACACCGGTGTCTAGAGTTGTATTTCATAACCATAAATTTTTAAAATGCAATAAATTATTGAAGGCAAAAAATAATATTTTTCACTTTCAATCAAATAAGTATGAAAAATATATTTAATAAAAATTTTGCGTCAGAAGGATATCAAACTTTGCGTCATCTCAAGCATGCTATAGAGCAGGGGTTTCCAACTGGCGGCCCGGGGGCCGCATCCGGCCCTCGAAGCCTTCTATTGTGCGCCCCGAACTAAAAAATATTATTTGTCATTTCTTTGCGGACAATACTCGTAACAAATCTATATGGGTTTAAAATACTTTCCTCGTTAATAAAAACCTAATTTCTTCGTTTCTGTGAAATTTAACATACCAACGGTGCAAAAAATTTTATTTCTCAGGTTTTGCATCCAAGAAAATATTTATTCATATACAAAAATAATCGTGTATGCTACTCTTTTTTATTTTATTTTTTTGTATTTTGTGAATATAATTTAGCGTGTGGGTATCAGAAATTTTCTCGATGAAATTCTCCGATTTAACTTTTAGAAACCACTCATTTTGGACGAAAATATTTACACACCCATTTGTAAATTTAAAATGTAAATATCTATTCTCCGGTGGTTGCAGCAGACAAACCTCAATTTTCTCATTGAACATTTTGTGTGCTACTATGTAAGTTTTAATACCAAACTTTTTAAAGCTTTATATCTTAACAATTAGATATCTGTTGCACATTAATTGTTTAATCCATAGGTGCGCATTAAAGTTATTGTAGCCCGAATTTCTATTATTTATTTAATATTTTTAAGAATAATATTAATAACAATGAAATATTTTTGAAAATCTACTTCTTATTTTAATTTGTAATTCAATACTTTTGTTTTGTACAACTTGGTAAAAATCTGACAGTAATATTTAAAGTTTCTTCAAACATAAAAGAGTCCTACATAAAATTTTGATAAAGTTGCGGCCCGCCATTTGATTTGTGTTTTTAATTGTTCCCCCCGGCCTCATTTAAGTTGGAAACCCCTGTTCTAGAGCGAAAGAAACACTTTATGGCAAATAAATTCTCCTTCACTAGCATAAGCACTAGCATAAATCTTCATATATCTATAGAGGTAAAACAGAATTTGCCATAAAAGTTTTCTCTCGTGGTATAGCGTTATCTTAAAACCATTTTAAATTTCCATAAAATTCGTACCGTATTAGAGTTCAAGGCACCGATATTTTGGCTTAACATTGGACTAAATTTTCTGAGAGTGTAGGCTAAATCAATTTTTTCCGCATAAGATGTTGCATATACTCTCGCTAGTGCGACCGCCTTTGATTATAATGACGGAAAAACATACTAGCGTTTTCTATTCCTTAGACGCAATGTTATCTTAATGCCCATTAGAAACTTAGTATAGGCATTGCATTTTGTTCCATCTAGTGTAATCACCAAAAGTTTGTGTCATATTTTTTTAACCCAAGAAAATTACTCCATTGTTGCGCTTTCAGAACAAACAATTTTTCATTAGCAATGTGATCGAGTCGAAAAGAAATAATTCAACTCCCGTTTTTTAATGTTATCTTTAATGAACATGAAACACCTTGAACTCTCTATGAATGAATAAAAAGAGCCAATACCACCCGTTCTTATTCTAAGAGGTCTACACGTCCCTTAGCGATACTCAGGGACTAATACCCTTCAACGAATTATTGCTTATGCGCTGTCAAAATCAAATATCGAAAACGTTAGGGTTAAGGTAAACCGCAACGCTTTGCGAAATCTCTCTATTGCTTTTCTCCTTTTTAGTCTAATTAGAAAAATTTATTTTTAAATTTTTTTTTCTGTTTTAGTTTTCCTTTTCGCCACATGTGGAACTGGCCCGAGCAAAAGTAGGGCCTAAGATGAATTTTTTTGTGTATGAAGTTTTCTTGAGAAATTTTTTTTGTGTATTTTAAACTTCTGCTTATGAAAGACTGTTTTTTAATGCCGGTAGAATTTACAGAGAATTCATAGCCATTATAGTTTACAGTTTTATATAGTGTAACAGCATATTTTTTAGTTATTTGTTAGTTACGGCTATTACAATTTCTGTAAGCTGTTGTTTTATTAATTTTGTTTCTGTTCTTTTAAGAATTGATTACGAAACAAAATTAAGATATAAAGGATAAAATAAACAGATTTAAGATGAGAAGGGATTGTTGTGTGATGGTAGTAGTCCACAAAATGAAAGATTAGAAAAAAATCGGTTACGATTTCTTAATGAGATTACGAGTATAGTATCGCATTTTAACAATCATATAATATGATATAAAATCCCTATAAACGAATATAAGATTACGTTGTATGTATTTTGCTACCATTTTAGTTTTCATTGTATAATGTAAATATTTATCTTCTACTTTCTTAATAAAATTCCCTAACTACATTTTTACGCAATGTCCTTGATTGGTAAAACTATTGTTAAGCATTGATATAGAAAAAGAAAGAAAAAAAGTTAATAAAACATAGAGAAAAACAGCAGCTTCTTTTGTGATCAAAACTGACTGTTGCGCCACAGATGCGATGTGCTTTGACCATCTCTGTATTTAAACTCAACATGAAGCGAACTTCAATCATACATTAGTGAATTATTTTATCCACATTTGAAAATATTAATGAAATGCGTAATTTAATAACTGAAACAATATTTAATTAAAATTATTCGTAGGAGAATTTTGAATCTTTTTATTCATACCGAAATGTTAAGTTACAGAATTTAAGTGAAATCTTATATTACATAAATAAGTAATATCTGATCTGAACCAAAAATCAAGATGTTTTTTTTAAGACTATTAAGAAAAGACTATTAAGAAAACTACGAATCAAAGACTATTAAGAAAAATAGTCTTTGATTCGTTTGGTGATTCTATTTCTATTTCTTGAGGTGTTGTTAGCTCAGGTTTATTTATAGTGTGATTGTAGGATGTTTCCCCTTTTGAATCTTCCTCTTCCTCATTTAATTTGTATGTATGTGTATGTAGCTAAATAACTGTATTCTTTGTTAAAGTTTTTCAAGTGTAATTGTCAAAAATTAAGTCATAAAAATTTAAATATGAAAAGATGGCATGGTATAGGAAACTTTCCTCTATTACAAAGGACTTGCTTCAACTTTTTCTTATGTTACAGTTTAATTCCGCTGTGTTTCACGATTCTAACCATGTTACTTTACTACACATTAACATTTACTATAATTGAGCCAGGCATATTTTATGGCATAAACAGAATCCCCAATAAATAAAAATGCTATTTTGATTAACAGCTAATTCGCGATTTGTTTCAAAACACCAGAGAGTTTTCGTTAATGGTAGATAATTTTAATTTAGTAAAGAGAATCCCTTGATCCAAACAATTATGTTTTGTATTGAGTTAAAGAGCTATGTAAATGGACAATAATTTCATTCGAAGAACTTCCTAAGGGAAAACTCAATTTTCAATAAAAAAAATATTAAAAGCTACATTCGTTGGAACTAAAGTTAATAAACTAGAAACATATCAATAGAATTGATAGCAATTTAATTTTCTCCTCCAATGTTGAAGTATATTAAAATTATTGTTCTTATTTTCTAAAATAGGCAATTAATCAAGTTATCTATACATATAATAAAATAAGGAATTTGTGTATGTATTTTTGTGCCTGTATACAGATTTGCGTGTAAACTGTAAACTCTAAAAATATGACAATCAACATAAAGCTAAATGAATTCAAATTACCAAGCCTAATTTTCGACTTTTAATTATATTTTGAATGCAAAGACATTTGAAAAAATGGAATTTTATCATTGATTTTGTGAAAGCCATTGCTTTAAACTGAACTATAATCTCTTTGGTTTTGTCTCATATTTTTCTCATATTTTCATTATACCATCGATAATGTTTGCGAGCTCATAGCTGTAATCAAAACTGTTCCTTAATTCGCGTTATGTAAACAATAATTATTTTTTATTTGTTATGCCAGGATGTCTGAATGATGAACGTGATCGTTGTAGCAAAGTCGTACAACGTGATAGAATTTTTATTTTTAAGGTTACCTGAAATATAAATTAATAGTTACCTGATATAAATTAATGTTACCTGAAATATATATAAATTAATTTCAATAATCATCTGCACTCTCTTTTTTGTATTTATTATAAAATTTGCTATTAATTAATGCATGTAAGAATAACGCTATTTTTAACCACTTGTGAAATAACGCCATTTATAGATTTCCTCTATGTTAAGTCATTTATTGAAAATAATTTTCTTCTTATATTCCAGTTCTCAGATAGTAATCAGATTCACAACAAGTTGCTTTCAGAATGCGTCTGAAGATTTCCTGGTGTAAGCATGATTAACAGACTTTCCTATTAATTTTATAAAAGTGAAGGGGGGGGGGGAAACCGTAAACGAGCCATTTCTCTAGGTTTTTAATCGTACATTTATTTCTAATACTAATAGCACAATTTTTATTATATGTGATACATAAAAATAAAATATGTGACTGAAGAAGGATTACCAATACTGTTAAATCATGTGCTATGATTGAATAATTGAAACAAGAGGGACTATTTTTTTAAATATATTTCGATAGCTGAAAAAGGTTTTAGCTTCATAGCGAATTAAGAAAGAAATCTGAATGTAGATAACATTAGCTTTAAAGAGTTGTTATCGCAAATGAATTTTTGTCAAATAAAAGAGAACTCTCTTTCTCATTCAATTACAAATCAATTTAGAAGATATTCAAATCGGATTTTTTTTATTAGTTGCTGTATAGTTGTTGTATAGTTGCTGCATATAATATGAAAGAACTATTGTAATTACTTATATTACTAAGCTTTCAAAACTTTTTATTCAAATTTTAAATTGTTCTAAAAATTCAGTTTAATTTTATTGAATATTTTTAAAGTTATAGCAAAAAAACGTACGACTAAAAAAAAGTTTTTTTTTTTTTATAAAAATCTCAATATTTCGGTAAATATTTGAGCAAGGTTTACTAAATTTTGTGTAATTATTGTATATACATATTCATATTGATACTCATATATTGCATATTCAAGCAGGCTTGCCCGTGTGGCATTAGAAACAACAACATAATAACCAAAATAATTAATACAAATTACCAATTTATTACTGTATTTTTGGCATAGGGTGCTCAAAAATACTTTTTCGTTTGCAATTTATTGAGGATCACACAAACCTCTAAAATTTTTAAACTTCATTGATACGTAACAAATCGCGTAACCTAAACACGTTTATATTTATAAAATGATTCTAAAAGTGTTTTTGATAAAGACCAAAGCGTGTGTTAGTATAGAAATGTTTCCATTATTTTGTCCAAACTCCTGTACTTATCCCAACAATATATTGAAATAATCATAAGTATGTATTTATATTTAAAATTTGTTCTAAACCAGGGGTTTCCAACTGGCGGCCCGGGGGCCGCATCCGGCCCGCGAAGCCTTTTTTGTGGCCCATGAACTAAAATATATTAGTTGTCATTTCTTTGCGGACAATTTTCGTAAAAAATCTATATGGGTTTAAAATACTTTTCACGTTAATAAAAACCTAATTTCTTCGTTTCTGTGAAATTTAACCTACTAACGGTGCAAAGAAATTTATTTTTCAGGTTTTGAATGCAAGAAAATATTTATTCAAATACAAAAATAATCGTGTATGTTGCTCTTTTTTATTTCATTTTTTTTTCGTATTTTGTGAATATAATTTAGCATGCTCGTATCAGAAATTTTCTCGAAAAAATTCTCCGATTTATCTTTTTGAAACCACTCATTTTGTACGAAAATATTTAAACACGCATTTGTAAATTTGAAATGTAAATATCTATTCTCCGGTGGTTGAAGCAGACAAACCTCAATTTTCTCATTGAATATTTTGTGTGCTACTATGTAAGTTTTAATACAATTAGATATCTGTTGCACATTAATTGTTTAATACATAGGTGATCACTTGAAAGTTATTGCAGCCCGAATTTTTATTATTTATTTAATATTTTTTAAAATATTATTAATAACAATTAAATGTTTCTAAACATCTACTTCTTATTTTAATTTGTAATTCAGTACTTTTGTTTTGTACTACTTGATAAAACTCCGACAGTAATATGTATGTTCCTTCAAACATAAAAGAGTCTTACAAAAAAGTTTGATAAAGTTGCGGCCCGCCATTTGATTTATGTTTTTAATTGTGGCCCCGGCCTCATGTAAGTTGGAAACCCCTGTTCTAAACCATTATTGTTCGATTAATTTTAGTTTTCTTTGTAATACATTTATACTAAATGCATTGTGAGTTTATTTAAACCAGATCATATTTATTGAGTAGGAACTTGTTTTTATTAAACGAGAAACATTTCTATGTTTAGAAAGTAATTTGATAAAGCTTAAAATTGAGTATAAGGTGTTCCATGATTCTTTCATTTTATTATACACTTTTTAATTATGTAGCTGTGATAATGCGGAATATCATTCAAAATAATATAAAAACAGAAATCAAATTATTATCTTTATCTTTTTTAATCGTTTTTCTCTTTTTGAATGAGTCACGTGTTTTGAAATGTATGAATCCCTATGGCAGACTTAAATCTTTTTTCCCCTCTCAGTGACGATGGTGAAAAGATCAGTAAATCGCTTGCTCAGTGAGTTAAACAAAAATAAATAAAAAAGATAATGTTGTGTTTTACGTACTAAAGTGAAAGGATTGAATAATGTGATGTATTTAAAATCCATTTTCCTGACTTATTGTCTTGTCTTATTGTTGAATTTTAATAAAGACATAAATTTTATTCAGAATTTTTGTTATGAATAAAAAATATGCTATGAAAGTTTTTACCTAGTTTACAAAAAATGCTTAAAATTTTTAGCTGAAACAGTTTTTATTTTATCAGAATAAAAAGGGGAGAAAGCAGTAATTTGTGAGTTTAATAGAAAAATAATGCACCAAAATTTGGATTTACGTTTTAAAAACTTGATGCATGAATGTTTTTTCCAGGACATTATGTATTTTGATGAAGCTCTAAATAAAATGAATTGCCAACAGCCGTTCCTCATCTGTGAAGGGGATGAGAAAACAAAGGATTTGGAGTTTTTTCTTATAATGGATGAGATGATTGTAGATGTATAGGCACTTGTTTTCCATAAGAGCAATTGACATTGTGCCACTTTGTTTTCAATGTAATGTCCAGTAAATCATGATCTATGTTCTTCCCGTTCCTTGAGCTTATGCTCTATGAGCTGTAAGAAGGTACTTCTAAAAGCGGTATAGAAAACAAATGTTCTACTCTAGAGTGAACATACATAAAAATATTATAAATACGATAAAACATATACAATAAAATATCTGGTTTCTGTAATTTAATTGTCTTATTCACTAATGCATTCACATACTTTAAGTTAAAAGTTGTATCGAAGCTTTCAGGCACCAATTATTTTGCAGGGATGTTGACTGCTCCACATTCGGTAAGATATTTTATAAAGTGGTACGGAATTAAGAGCTAAGACATGCATAATTTTGTTTCCCTTCGCCTAGGCTTTAGAAAGTATATTTACAAAATATACAAAATATTTTGAACAAGATGGCATGAGAAATTTGACATATTTGAATTATTTAACGGTAGTAGTGTACAACACAACTGTTAATTATATCCTCAAAACGGAGCATGTTGGCATCTTTGCTTCTGAGTGTCTATATATATCTGAGTTATATATATATATATATATATATATATATATATATATATATATATATATATATATATATATATATATATATATATATATATATATATATATATATATATATATATATATATATATATATATATATATATATATATATATATATATATATATATATATATATATATATATATATATATATATATATATATATATATATATGCATATATATATATATATATATATATGCATATATATATATATATATATATATATATATATATATATATATATATATATGCATATATATATATATATATATGCATATATATATATATATATATATATATATATATATATATATATATATGCATATATATATATATATATATATATATATATATATATATATATATATATATATATATATATATATATATATATATATATATATATATATATATATATATATATATATATATATATATATATATATATATATATATATATATATATATATATATATATATATATATTTCGACAATGAATAGATAACCAATGTATAATAAAGCAAAACAAAAATAGAGAAAAAACTCAGTTCATGGTTTTATCAGTTGACAGTCGAAGAGTGAGAAAATGATCGTAAAAGTATTTTATTTTTTGAAAATAACTCCTTAATTTTAAATGTAATAAAAATAAATTCATCTGTATTGTGTTTGAAATTTGTAAAAACTGTTTTATTTTAATATTATTATCATTATTTAGCATAAAACAATGTTATGAATTTAAAGTTAATGAAAAAAAAACATTAAACACTGGAAATTAGGGAATTTAAAATCAAATACAGTTTTGAGGAAAATTTTCCATTACATTTTTATACGTTATTTTAAAAAAACGTAAAAGCAATGTTTGAATTTTTAGGGCTTTCCCTCTTAATCATTTCCCGCTGCAATACTGGTTTAATCAAAATTTGTTAAGTGTGATTCAATGTGTTTTTAATTACTCACTAGTAATTTAAGCTCAAAACATTTATGAAGAGATAATTTTTTTTCTTTCTACTTATTGTAATCATTCTCTGCTTTAGTATTTCCTTCCTCAATGATTTGATGCTACCATCTATAGGAAAGAATAGGAAGTTATTCTCCTCGTAAATATTGATCTTATTTAAAAAATGATGAGTATATAACTTATATAATAAAATGAGAGTTATATATGAAATGAGAGTTATAAAATGAAATTATGAGCTTGTATGCCTTATAATAAAAAAAAATATATATATATATATATATATATATATATATATATATATATATATATATATATATATATATATATATATATATATATATATATATATATATATATATATATATATATATATATATATATATATATATATATGAGTAAGTACCTAAAAGGTTGGTCATTTAAGGAAGGAATAAAGAATAAAAAAAGCTTACCTATTTCTTGATATTCCAAAAAATGACGCTATTTATTACCTTGTCGGTAATCCATTAAGAGTCCAGTAAAGAGTCAAAGTAGCTTACCTGTTTCTTTGTATTTCAGAAACGGACTCTATTTATTTCTTTGCCTATAATACATGGGCGTACATTTGGCACCCAAAACAGCAAGCCGAAATAACTTTTTTTCTGAAAAGAGTGATTTAGCTCTTGACTTAAAAATCACCATATCTAAAAAATTCAACAACAAAGTGAAATTTGAAAAAAAAAAAAAAACAGACCTATCGTCAAAATCTATAATCCAGTAGGAAAACTATTTTTATCAATATCATCGTATTGAGTAACAAGTGGTCTCTGTCCCATTATTGGATTGCAGATGGTGTGTCATAAATGAATATAAGTGACGGCTGCGGCTTAGGTATTAGTGGACAATGCAAATCCTAAAAAGAAAATTTAAACTTAAATTCTGAATAGGCAAAAAGTTGCTTATATTTATTTGGAAAGATGACGACTGCTGATGTGGTGGTATGTGTGAATGTAGACAGTGATAAAATTTGGTTTTGTGCTATTATTTATGTTTTAAAATATCTTTCAGATCTCATGTTATTATTATGATTGTAAAGTTCAGCCAATAGCAACATGGCCGGCAGCTTTAGCAGTTCGCCACGTTGCTATAACGAAACCCGACGCTTTTTTCATGCAAGTGTATGTACTATTGTTGTTGACTGTTGATATGTTGATGACTGTTGATATATATATATATATATATATATATATATATATATATATATATATATATATATATATATATATATATATATATATATATATATATATATATATATATATATATATATATATATATATATATATATATATATATATATATATATATATATATATATATAAATATAAGCGTGTGTGTAAAATAGTACCAGTGATAATACTAGCACAACTATAATTATTTAAAAACGATTATTTAATATATTATTATTTAAATTGGTTATTTGAAGTAAACTAAAAGGATCAAAGTGCGAGCATTCGAGGACTGCGTCATCAAAGAAGTTTTTCTAATAATGTTTGAAATTTCTTGTTTGTTTTATCTATAGTTGCAACTTTTGAAACTTATTTCGATCAGAAAAACAAATTTAAGCTAATGGTCAATGAAATAAAAATTAAGTTATGTGTAAAAAAGCAAACATTAGTAGAGAAAATGTATTTAATCATTTATGGGAAGCGTAAAAAATCGCAATGCCATAATTGACGCCAAGAATGGCGGTGCTAGTGGTAATTAGAACTGTACTATTTTATGTATGACGATACAGCTATAAGTACTAGTTTTGGAAAAAATTTTTTACTGCTCTTCCGAAATGAATATGGGTTGTGGAAAGTAGCATCCTTCATGAGGTCTGATCTCGAACAACACCATCATACCCAAAGATACTGAATACAGTTATTTTGATGGATTGTGCTTCCAAAGACGTATTTTGCTTAATACCAAACTAATAGCATAAAGCCACCAAGAACGGAAACAAATAATATTTTTTTTTTAATATTTTTAGTTTTGTTTACTGTGCCTGTATATGACACTTTGCCGTGTGCATGATTTCGTTGTGTTAATAATCACAACCGACTTATATATTCATATTTTTTCATCCCGTACGAAGAACGGATATTCAACCAGTAAGATTATAAACGTGAAATTGTTTACTTAAATTATTTAAAAATTAATAAGATTAAATAGTAGTTAATTGCTTTGTTCATTTAAATTGGAATTTTTTTATCGTATATAAAATCATGCATTTTATTATGAAATAAGAAAAACGTATAGTTTTATTCATTTGCATATCAGAATTTTCCAGCGAGCAAATAGATACAGCTACCATCTGTAGGGGAAAGTTCATACTAAAACATCAGTTTGTCATTTAAAATTGAAAACATTTATGTCGATGTACTAAAAATTGCAGCATGGGCTTTTTGATCAACATAATATATTTTATTAAATAGCTAAGATACAGTTTGAAATATATTGAATGATAAAAAATCCTTTTGAACCAAATCCAATCGCAAAAGTAGCGAAGATTAACAATCATTGTTTTTTCAAACAGTTACTTTAAAAAGAATAATAACTTATAAATTTTTTTAGCTAACTTAATTAAGAGGCTCCCTGCTCCAACCACCATAATTGATTTATCACTGTTTATTTCTTTTTAAACATCAATACTGTCCACAAAAACGCAGAGCATTTTAGTTTATAATTATACAATCATTGTAGCTTTATGTAAGAATACTTTGTTAATTCGTTTCAATCTTAACGAAATAGTCGATCGCCTAGATTTTAGAACATTTAGCCTAAGGAATACAGATTGTGAGATTCAATAAAAAGAAATATGTAAGAAAATATATATTATAAGTAATTTCATTCTCTTTGAAGAGAATTATGTCAATTTAAATAAGGAACGGTTTTTATCGTCATTCATCAAGTATTCTTTTAATTTTTAAAAATTTCTCTATGAATGTTAGGCAAAAAGAAAATAGGAAAAAAGTGCTCGAATTTGCAATAACTTTCAAACAATTTGAAATTTTGAAAACAAATCTCTCATTAAAATTACAACACAAAAAAGCTTGATTAGCACTTCAAATTTCAACTCGGTAATTGCATTTCAGCGGATGGTAAAACCAACAACGTGTTTCTTTTTAACCAATTCTCGAACTAATAATGAAATCATACCTTTTCTACATATATTTGTTATTTCAAGTTTATGTGTCTTTTAGATTTTGAACAAGAAATCAAAATGTAATGTAATTAGAAAAAAAAGTGAGAAAAAATTGTAAAAGGCAATTAGAATTGCAATAACTTTCTAACAGATTTGAATTTTGAAAAAAAAAAAAAAAAGAGTTTGCATGCAAGATTTCAACTCTGTAGTTAAACTCAGGCCAGAAATAGTAGTAGAAAATAATTAAATAAGCTCAAATGTTTATTTATGCTCAAGGCATCCGAAGAAATCTGAAAACGATATTTTAAAACAATTATAGAAATTTTCATTTCAATTTTGAGTACCTTATTATGTAAAAAATCATAATATGGAAACATTAAAACTTCATTTTTTTTTCAAAAGGTGAAGAGTAGGCAAATTGAATTTTTTTTTTTTTTTTTTGAGCTCGATTACGATTTATATTATTTTTGTTCGTTCTTGAAAAGTTTCAAATATTGATCTCAAAGAATAGACGATGTAGTAGTTGTTGCTGTTCATTTACGTCGCACTAGAGCTGCACAATGGGCTATTGGTGACGGTCTGGGAAACATCCCGGAGGATGGTCCGAAGACATGCCATCACAATTTTGATCCTCTGCGGAAGGGATGGCACCCCCGCTTCTGTAGCCCGACGACCTGCGTGCGAAGTCGAACACTTTACGGTAGCACAGTTTAACGAGGACCAATACCGCACACCCTCGGTCTCTACGCAGACTGATCCAAGTGGTCACCCACCCGCACACTGACCGTAGCCAGTGATGCTTGACTTCGGTGATCTGCTGGGAACCGTGTCTTAACGATCAGTCCACTGCGGGACAAACGTGATATTTGAAACAAAACGTTTCTAGTTTGGTACAAAACGTTGGGCCCATGTCCGAAAGTTCGTGGGTTCGAACCCAACCGGCCAAAGACTCCCCGTGTAGTAAAATGGTGACTGATGCAAGCTAAATCTGTCGAGTCGCATAGTCCTCCATGTTCCCATAATAAATCAATACCTATGGGGTTACTGCATTGGAGATCGATCATTCTCTGATTCAGGTCAAAATTACCATCTGTGGATGAATGAGTGGATGTATGAATGGGTCCGCCCTATAAACGGGTGCTACGAATGGATTTGTGCAGAAGTAGAATTCTTGGCCATAGATGGCGCCACATGAAAACAAGAACAATCGCACCCCTCTGCCTAAACAGGCATACGAAACCAACCAATCTAAAGTTTGATGAATTAGTCATAATTGACCTTTAAAAAAGCTAGCTTAAATCGTTATTGGTAATCTTCTTGAAAAATTGTACTTGAGAGGAAATGTTAACAAGTGTAACAAAAAGTTTTGCTAAAAAAATATGTTTATAGATTCTAAAGTACTGAGTTCGAAGATGTTACTTAGTTTAGGTTATTTAAATTACGTCTCCCCAAAAAACCAAGAAACATTTTACGTAGATAATAAAAATTACACAGAGAATAAAAATGTAATAATGATTTCTGATGGCAGGATTGAAAAGAAACAAGTGGGCAGCAATAGTTGTAATCAAATAATATCAACTAAAATTCAATGAGAGTTCCATTTCTTTTGAAGATGGGGAAAAGGGCCATTGTCTGATATTTTCCACACTCATGTTGTTTACATGAAGAGCCATTTCCCGCTATTACTGGCACTGGCATTTTTTTTTCAAATCTAAGTACCTAAATTTTATAATATTCCAAGTAAACCCTGAGATAAAAAGTAAGAAAAATTTTCGTAGCTACTAAAATAATAAGCGATTATAATAATATAAAATTAAAGTAATGCAATCCATAAGAGCCATTCCCCGCTATTACTGGCACTGGCATTTTTTTTTCAAATCTAAGTACCTAAATTTTATAATATTCCGAGTAAACCCTGAGATAAAAAGTAAGAAAAATTCTCGTAGCTACTAAAATAATAAGCGATTATAATAATATAAAATTAAAATAATGCAATCCATAAAGCAAAACTGGAATATCCTCCCACAGAAAGGACTTAGATTTGAAAATGCTAGAACTTCTAAAATTGCTGCACGCTTGTTGTTTTGCAATAGAGCGATAGGAAACATGCAGTCAGTAACCTTGTAATTTTGACCCAATCCAGAAGACAAGAGATATCATGGATCAAGTATTTGCAGAAATTTGCCATTGTGGAGACCTTTTTGATGGAACTAACCCGTATTTGCGCTGCATGGAAAGGAAAACCACGAAAACTACCCACAGTTAGCTTTAGTTTGACGGTAAGGGGACTCAAACCCATGATTCGTCTACCATTGAACATATTTTACGGCAGCACTGTAGTTGGTGCGAGACGGCTGTGGAATTTTTATCAACCAGCTATAACTGTGATTCGAACCGGGTCACCTCATAGGAAGGTGAGCGCTCTATCCCCTGAGCCCCCCACTGCTCAGTATAAACTATATGAAAACATTTACGTACGGGAATTTTCTAATCGAAATGTTTTCCTCTTTGCAATGACGAAGTATAGAGTGTTTTTAAATTATAGTCTAATTGTCGCAATGTATATAAATTTGAGAAAATTGGTGCAAAAAAATAAGCATTTCAAGATTTGCTTATTGAAATTTGGAGAAATCAAAATCGGAAGAATCACTATTAATCTTTTGCGTTTAGCATTCTGAAGCCTGTCATTCTGCTCCACTTCCTGTACCAGCCGTAAGCAAATGGTTAAGAAATGCAGAAGAAGTCATCAAAACCAGAATAATTATTTGATTAAGAATGGTGTGTTTAAAATATTTTTCAAGCTCCTCCTCGTTTACTTCGGTGATCAAACAGGTCTCATTGTTTTCATTGACGCCTTTCCTCAAATGTGATTCGGAAGATTTCGATATCGTTTTTATTTTTCATCGATAAAATATTAATTAGCAAACGATAATGTGTATACTTTTTTACAGATTCTTTTGATTATAATAAAAATACGTTTTATGAAATATCAGTATTTTGTTTTTCAATTTTCACATGAAGTTTTACCTCTGTCAGACGTAATTATGAAGCATATCTATTTTTTTTTTAATCAACCGAATCCAAACCCCATTTTTAGTTCGAACGCGACATTTATTGATTTTTTCACAAAACTCCAAAGTAATCCATTCATATATTTGCTATATCTATTGAGAACATGCCAAGAATACGAGTAAAGGAAACTATGTATTCTACATATACTAACGAAATTATATATAATTACCTCTTTGTTAAAGAATTCGAACACTTGCGTTGTAATTCAATTTCGGAATATTTGTGCGGTAATAAATTGAGGTTGGCATGTTATCGGAAGTGAATAATAATGTTTTATCACTCTTCTAATTTAATTTAGAAAATGCGACAATTGCTTTAAATTTGCGATCGTTTTCTGCTAATTTCATATACATATATGTTCTAAGGAATTCATTAGCACTTGCTAACAGGGCTAAAGAGAATAGAAGGGCTAGTTCATTCCGCTCTTAGAGCTGAAGCTACGATTTCCCTCCTCATGACGTCACGCTGCACACAGATCTCGAAGATCGTAAGCAAAAATATTATGAAAACTTTGTATCATTCTCTCTGTAAAAATAAGCTCGACATTTTCTTGATATTAGCTTTCAAACTTTATGCAATTAACATATTTCCTTTCAAAAACATAGTTTTAAAAAGAAATTTCTTGACCAAAATATTAAACTAAGTACAATTTTAAACCAATAAAAATATTTTACTAGTTGTCGTAAATGACGCTATAAATACTTTATTTTAAAATTTTAAGTTTTAACTTTTATAATAAAAGAAATTTAATGCATATATCGACACCTTTTTAGCTATAACAATATATATATGTATAGTTAGCTATACAATATATGTATAGTTAGCTATACAATATATGTATAGTTCGATAACAATAATTTGTAAAGTTAGATTAAATTTACAATCTTAACTTTAAAATATGCTGTTAATGGCAATTTGCTTATACTAAATCATTAGGAAACAACAACTTTAAAACTAATTATTCTAGCAAAATAATAGTTCAGGTTCATAAAAATATTTGAAATTTTATAATTGTTTACAGATATTTAAATTTAGAAGAATATAATTATATTGAAAAAATAATTATATTATAATTTAGAAAAATAATAAATATTTGGAATAACTACATTAAAAACTACGATATGAAACTAGGAGAATTTTAACTATTATGATCTATACTTTTCATTGAAGTTTTTATTTCCTTTGACTTATTAATTTTTTAATTTTTTCGTCTGCCTTTTTTTTTTGAAGTAGCTGGGAGGTTTAAATTTAGATGGCGAATTCTTATAAAAGTTCTGAAATGCAAAATAAGCGTATTGCCGTTTTATTCACTGCCCCACTAATTCACTTATAAATTGTTTGATGACACTTTCTGATTTTCTGTCCCATGCTCACTTTGAAAAATGTTCTAAAATTCCTGACACACTTCCATCCCTGCTGCTAACGGAACAATTAATCCTCCCTTAGATAAGAGAGTACTTTGTAGAGTTAGAGCAATTTTAAAATCATTCTAATCTGCAATCCAAGTAAACGATTTCTCATATCATCTTCATAATCTTGTTTTAAGAAATGCTTACGGCATATTCATTCATATTTAATATTAACTGGGTCATTTCGTTTGTAAAGTTGAAGCCATTCTTTACATAGTTGTTTATTTACTTTTAGGGAACTCGCGGAAAATTATACTTTTTCCTTTTGTGCTTCTATCAGAATTTTTGAAAGTTGCAATCGCACAAACTGGCATCTCAGAAATAATTTTAAATTTTAATAATTCACTTCACAAAACTGAGAAAAATCATTATAGGAAACAAAGAATGTTTTGGAATATGTCTCGAAAAGGAATGCTCCAATATTAGTTAAAGCTAGTTAGACCGAACCCTTCGTTCATGAAGTAAAAGCTCAAGCTTTGCCACTGTGACGTCACAGGCGAAAATCGGAGTTTGGCGCAGCTAGAATTTCTTCAAAGGAGTGAACTAGCCCTTCTATTCTCTTTAGCCCTGACTTGCTAAGATGAAGAAGTTAAGAGTAAAAATTCAATACTTTATTGCACAGAATATAATATATATATTGAGTTTTTCGATAGGGAACTTTAAGAAATTTGCAAAAGTGAATAAAAATGGCTGATTAAAGTTTTGAAAGAAGAATAAATTTGAAATGAAAATTAACAAAATATTAAGATTTGAAAAAAAACATCGTATTAAGTCCTTAATCGAGTTTTCATGTGTAATTTGGGGGAACTTTACCAAATAATAAAATATAAATGTTTTAAAAACTATGTATTTTGAATAAATCTGTGATTGCCCGGATAGTCTGGCAAAAGGGTAATTATATGTCATGCTGAAACATGCATATTTCCTAACATTTAAAACTAAATTATTATCTTTATCAAAATTAGTATTTAATCCTTTTCTCAGTGAATAAAAAATCATTAATAAAATCGGTTATCTTTTAATACGAAATTGAGTTCAGAAAGAAATCTATTTTTTGAGATTCTTTTCACATTTTGCCTAACACATTAGCATATAATTTGAAAACCGTTATATGGTTTATAATGTTTTAAATTCATTAAAATTCGTTATTATTTCTCGCGCTTTCTTTTCCACCAACACATTTGAATGTGTAAGACTTAGAAAAAGAGCCTTGGCAATTATTAAATCAATTAATAACTAATACACGGATTCCTTAACTTTCTTTAGTGAAAATTGATTTTTCAAAATTTTTGATTTCCAGGTAGACGAAGATGTGTTGAGAAGCCTAGCCCTGCAGACAAGCCCTCCGGGCCCTTTTTTTAAAACTTTTTTTAACATATAAAAATCCATATGAATTTTTTTATTCTTATTAATAGCCTATATTTATTTTTCTATTCAATGATATTTACATATTTGAGTGGTTTATTAAAATTAAGATTTTTAGGTGCTCATAACACTTGAGTTGAACAAATTTAATGTCTGATCAGAAATCTTAAAATATATGGTATTTTTAAGAAAGTGTTTTTGGTGAATTCGAATTTAAATTCGGAGGAATGATTTCAGACATTCTTGCCTTTTGTTTTATGGGTGCAGTGGGAGTTTTGGTGCATGTTGCATCTGAATTGACCGATAAGCAAATATTGTTAAATTAAAAACTTTCATACATTTTTATTGCAATTAACTTTTTTGAAAGCGTAAGAAGAATTGACTATAGTGTTGGTTAGGTGCAAATTGCGTATAAAGCTTCTTTTGGTATCTTGTACTTACAGATGGTGAGGTGTTTATTGATATTATACTGTTAGGTAATTTATTTTTCTAAGGTAGTTTTTTCATTCAAATTTTGGTATCTAAATAAAAATTGCACAATTTATTTTTTTCATTTCATATTAATTTGATGTTTCAATGCTCAGTATAATATTACCATTTGAATGTAATATTGGTTTATAAAAAATTCATTGTTATTATTTTTGTGTGGCTATACTGACTATTTTAACATTAATTATGTTGCTATTTAAAATTTTGAGTTAAACAATATCAAGAACTGCAATGATATTACAATATATTAAAAGAATTGATTTTATACTGCTTGCCACAAGCTGATATAATATATTTTAAGTGCAATTTTAAAATTATTGGTTTGATTTTACAAAATTTATTAATCTAAACAAGAAATATAATATTTTAACTAGTATTAATAATAGTCATATATTTTAAAACCCTTATGCACACTTAAATTTAACAATTTCAATTTTCTTCAACCCAATAAATATAGTTTGAAGTATTTATAAAAAAACAATAGTAATTAATTCATATTTTTTTTAATTGTTGCAAATTGTAAATGAGATGGCAATACTTGAATACGGAATATTGTAACAAATAACACTTGTACAAAAACATAATGAGGGAATTACTTGCTATTAAAATGTATGATATGGATTGAATGCCCCCAAAGTGATTCTTAAACGTAACTTATAGCTTAAACGTAACTTATATAATAATAACTTAATTATATAATAATAACTTATAATAGTAACTTAAACGTAACTTATATAATAATTACATCCAAATTTTTTATTTAAGAAAAAAATTCAGAAACGCACAATTATGCATTTTTGATATCTTAAACCATGACAATGTGACATGCCTATATCCTTTAGAAAATAGATTGGTATGGGTTTTTGTAACTGTACAAGTTTTTTTTAACAATTATCTTATTAAGCCATTTGTGCGTTTTTGGAAGCATTCACATAATCTAATCATCAATAATTTCTGAATTACACTCATAAAAAAACTCATATACAAACAAAAGGCCCTAAGAATTGCAGTTATATCAATTGAAATATTTTTATCATAGTAAGAATAAAAATGTGGTATTATTGTTTTTCAATTTTTACATTTTTACATAGCAAACAAGCACCAGCAATAATCCATATTAAACAGATTGTATGACTAAATTATGAGAAACTTTCTTAAAACTTAGTGATTGGTATACATTGGTTGCTTAACATGATAATAAATAAAAATTTAGTATAAACTACAAAAAATCACCGGTATAGATAAATTGGTTGAATTCTCTCAAAAGATGGAAAGGAAGATTTATAAGGAATGCATCAGGTTCTGTCCATTTACCAATTTCGTGATTCAAGTGATAGTTAAAATGGTTAATAACTTGCATTACATTTCAAATATGAAGTATTGGGTATAAAAAATAATGATAAATAACCATTGGAGTAATTTATCATAAGAATTCATTTAGTTTTGAGCTTTTAGTTTAGAATAGGAATCAAAAACATGACAGTAGCCGAAATCAATACAAAAAGGATGCTGAATAAATATTATTGATAAATACCATCAAATAAAAGTATTTTAGATTTAAAAAAATATGAAAATAACTTTTAATAATTTTACGCTTATGTCAGTTATAGGTATCCTGATTATCTTTGTTACTAAAGGAGCAATGCCATTTGATTTCTTTGGACAGTAAAAAGACACAGAAAAAAAAATAGCGATTTCAGACTATAGTTATTTTATGTAATTTAGGATGTTAAATATATGTTATTATTTTTCTTTACTTCCAAAGTGATATAAACGATTCCTTTTCAATTGCATTATTGAACAATTTGAATGAGATTTCTTATATTAAACAATTCATATTGAATCGGTAAATGGTTTCTCTCTCCAAGCCATGGTTTTTTTAAATGACAGATTTTTTAGTATATATTTTGTCAAAATTTAAAAATTTAAAAAAAAAAGGTCTGCCCTGATTAATTTAGAAATTTGTCGCAACATTTGCGTGATCTTCTGTCAATTAAGACGTTTTCTAATTTGTGCACGTCAACAAAAATTTGACTAAAAATGTCATTCAAATAAATCTGCAGCTATATGTGCAAAACTAACTTCAGGTTTGAAATCCTGAAACCCGAATAAGGCTAGATCAAGTATTTTTATTACTTATATATTATTAATATATTATATAGATTATTAATATATAATATATTATTAATATACTATATATTTTATTAACATATTATATATATTATTATAAATATTATAATATATTGTATATGTGTTATTATTAAGTGCAAAAGAAATTTTTTTCTCTTGTGATAAAATTGATGTGATTTTAGAATCATTAGATCATATTCATGTGTCTTTTTAGGAATTCTTTTTATTTAGTTCACTTTTTCAGAAGTAAAATCTTTGAAAGTAAAAATAACCTCATTGACGTCATATACTTGTACTTGTAGTAGCTGAAATAGGAAATAATTAGAAATAAAACCCGAGACTTTTGTTTTAAGTTTCGTTCTTCTAAATTTTCGTCAACGGAAATCTGACTTCCTCAAAAGAAAATGCATATATATATATGTATATATATATATATATATATATATATATATATATATATATATATATATATATATATATATATATATATATATATATATATATATATATATATATATATATATATATATATATATATATATATATATATATATATATATATATATATATATATATATATATATATATATACCAGTGTTGCAGGCGCAAATATAAAAGTTCTCAATTTTTTGCTGTTGCAAGTTGCTGAGATGAATAATTAAACATATTCAAACAATATTATTTTACACCTTCAAATATATAGTGCTGGCTTATAATTTTAAAATAAACTCTAAATCAATTTAGGAAAAGGATTAGAAGAGTTCAAAATAGTTCTTTTTAGATTATTTTAATACTTTATTGGAAAGAATGAATGAATATTTTTTTTTATTCCAAACATTTTATTTCCAAAATCTCTTTAATAGCATTCCACTTTCTAAACTGAAGGATGTTATATTGAATTATTACTATGATTTTAAAAATATTCTTAATTGCAAGTTCTATTACTGGGAATAAGTTAATACGGAATACGATTACTGGAAATCTGTTAATACGTGTCTTTTTATTAATTATCTTCTTTATGAAAAACTTTTCTGTAATTCAAACGACAGAATTACCAAAAGGATGTAATTTTTATTTTCTTCTCTGAGGATTCTGTTGAGGCAGAGGGGGTGCGATTGTTCTTGTTTTCCAGTGGCGCCATCTATGGCGAAGAATTCAAGTTCTGCCATACCATACGTCTCACCCGTTTATAGGGCAAACCCATTCATACATCCATTCATTCATCCACAGATCGTCACTTTGATCTGAATCAGAGAACGATCGATCTCCAATCCAGTACCCGCAGAGGATTTGTTATGGGAGCATGGAGGACTTTTGTGACTCGACAGATTTAACTCGCATCAGTCACTTTACTACACGGGAGGTCTTCAGCCGGCGGGGTTTCAGCCCACGAACTCTCGGACATGGGCCCAGAACCCTACCGACTAGGCTATCCCGGCGAATCTGTTTAAAATCACTTACGTGATTACCTATTTAAGTTGCACTGTTTACATTTTACAATTATTCAAGAAACTTATTTTCAATTATTTTTTTCTTTGAATGTCATGAATTCAAATTACATGCATAGCTGCGGAAAAAAAACACTTAGGTACATGAGTAAAATCAATGCTACAGGGACTGTTTTTGTGGGGTGAATCTTATTTAAATTGTGATCTTGCAACAGCCTTGGAAAATACGCACAAAAGAAATGTTATTGGAAGTACTACGCACAAAGCACCTTTCATTATTCACCTTCGTAAAATTTAATGTTTTTTTTTCTTGAAATCCATACTATTCGCTTTTCTCAGGGAGAAAAAAAATATCGACATATAAATTTGAAAGGAAATAAACCTTACGCGAAAAGTTTAAAGGATTTACACCACCTTGAATCCACTTTATTCCTAAGACATTATTCCAAGTTCGAGCAATACCAAACTTTTTTATTTTTAAATAAAAGCTCAATTCTTTTGTAGGCAAGGATAAAGATACAGAAACGTTGAAGTTTATTTGTCGAAGATAAAGAATTACAAAAAGTGGAATTTAGTATAATATATTATTAAGATATCTCATGCTATCAAGAAACATATTTATTTTATTTCGTGTTTTAATTTTGAACAATAGTAAGTTACACAGATTATAGTAATTTCACTAAAATTACCAATAAATATTAAAAGTTGAAAGAATTTTTATTTTTTTAATTCTAAATATCAATTCACGAAAATAATAAAATTTAATTAAAAAACATTTAGAAATATATGAGGCGTGTTTTTTAAGTAGGGAATGTTCCAGCTATTTTTCCGATGTTTTTCACCTTTATGTTTCTTTTTTAGTTTGTAACTTCACATTTTCTGTTTCAAATCACTTTCGTTTTCCTCATTTACATCTGACAAGTCTTAAGAATGTATATTTTCTTTGGACGCTTGACGTATGTCGGTTTTAATTATCATCTATGATCTAGATATCATCAAGTATATTGTGTTTCGAAAGGGTCTTGATCATCCTTTTAATCAAAATCATATACTCGTGAAAGAAAGTATATGTATTTTATTTTTTAACAGGGTTCATATGGTCCTTAAAACATTAAGAAAACTGTGTCCTCGATATTTTAATTACGTTGTTATTTTGACCTTAAAGTTAAAATTTTAAAACTTAAGATTTTGTGGCCTCATATTTGACATAGTTGCGTTGATTATTAAAGTTTAAAAAAATACTTCAATCTTAGTTTCGCTGCCACCATTTTAGTTTCTTAAGGACCTTAAGAACTCTGTTTAAAAAGAGTTTATCGCTTCAGATATAGATATGCATGGATGGCGAGAATCGTAAAGTAAGTTTGTAAGAAAGGAAACAAGCAAATTAAAGATAGTTGCCATATTTGATGATAATTGAAGGGCATGTAAAGCGACATTTCATGGAGAATTAGCAAAAATCCGTTTTGGAATGAATAAAAACAGGAGGATGCTGTTCACAAATTAAGAACAAAACAAAAAAAAGCTCTTAAATTTCTCTTATTTAGCATAATAAATAAAAAAATTTTAAAATAATGATTCCAACGATATTCTTAAGCATACATATTTCAATGTTTTTTAAATGCCAATTTACCTTTATTACTTGCACAATTTATGGAAAAGAGAAATATCGTGAGATTTATAAAGCCATCAGAATATGCAGTATATTTATAATCTCTTAAGATACTCAACATTTTTTTCAGGAACCTTTCATTTTCGTCTCGAAACATTCCTGTCTAGAAGATTCAATCAAAGTTGTAAAAGTGATTTGCTGTACAAATCTCTATAAGAATAATTAATTTGTTTTTAGTATAAAGTTTTCAGACTTAAACAAATGAAAATAACGTAAAAAACACGAAAAATGTCCTATAATAAGTTTATGTGTCCAAATTCTAAGAGCTTGGAAAATCAGGAGACATTTATTAATCGATTCAATTTGTATTATCATAGGAGATAAAAAAAACTATCTCTGCTCTTTAAGTAGAATTAGAATTTCCTTAGGGTTGGTTTGCTTCTCTCCAAAATATGCCTGTTGCCTTGAAACTGCAAGATCTTTTTCCATTATAACAATTAAGAATAATCACTACCCAGCAAAAGGAAGACGACAAATGAAGAAACTTCAGTTTTATTTTATTCTATTTAATTGTCTCAACTAGGATGCTTAGCAACGGAAAAATATTAGGCATTACTCTCTTGCCTATGGCATAATTTATGGTTATATTAAATTACTCACCTTGCTACGGCGATATAGATTGGCCTTCCTTGGGCAATACGTTATATGTTTCGGCCAAGCCTGAATATGGCCACTTAGCAAATTGGCCGGCCAAGTCACGAATTGGCCAAGAACGCTGTAAACTGGCTGGCAAATGTCCGAAATTTTTTTGATTTCGGGAGTTGGCCGGCCAGATCGCGAAGTGGCATAGGATGGCTGGCCAATGTCCGATCTTTTCCTGATTTCGGGAATTGGCCGGCCAGATCGCGAAGTGGCATGGGAAGATCAGCAAAAGTTGGAAGAAAAAAATCATTGGCACGTATTGGCTCTGTATAACATAACTTCATTCTTTAAAACTTACTAGCGGTGGGATGTGGCTATTTGAGACAAAGTAAAAAAATTAATTTTTTAAATTTTAATTTCAAAAATTAAATATTTAAATTAAAATTTAAGACTAGAAAGAGTGCTCGAGAGTAAAAACCAAGGTAAAAAGCTTTTCCACGTGCTAAAGAGATGTGGTGAGGAACAAATGTCAATAACAAGGGAAATAGCATTCCTATGAATAAAAACTTTTTTTTACTATTATACTCAAACTGAAATTTTTTCTGAATAACTAAAACCAATTTTCAGCTTTTATAATAAAGTTTTTGTTCAAAGATACCTCACGGCTTCAATTCTGGTCATATTTGAATAAATGAGTAAATATTAACTATTAAAGATTAGTTTTTATTAATAAAAATAAGCTGTGAAAAACAATTTAGTACTATCAATAACAACTCTACTAAAGATAGGTATTTCAATAAATCAGTATAATAAATAATACTGAAGCTAATTTTCAGAATTTTAAATTTGAGAGTCTAAAGCAACACTTATTTTGTTTTCTAGAAAACGGCTGAACTTGAAGTTCAAGAGGACTTGAACTTCAAGAAAATTGCTAATTTAGATAAACAATTACGATCTTATACTTACATCTAAACAATGTTATTAATTTTAATCATAATATTTAAGAATGTTTACAGACGCTTTTCTTATTTGAATTAATATTTTTTGAAGCACGGTAAAGATTTTATCACTTTTTTTTAATTTTTTTTTTATTTAATTGAAATACTTTCTCTTATTAGTCTTTCTATGCACTGTGTAAAATAAAATGCGATAATACAGGCTTCAAGAACATCAAAACTTAATTTAAAAAAATCAGATCTTCTTAGATTTACACCCTACCAAACATTCAATTAAATTAGTGACTTGCGTTTTCATCAAAAGAAATTATGTATCCTCCTTCAGTATCAGTCTCCATGGTGAATCTACTATACATTTAATTTATTTTGGAATTCGTTTGTCATTTAAGCTATATGGAAAACACTAGAAAAGAATTTTTTACATTAGTGAATAGTTTTCTGAAAAGTATTTTACACATTTATTTTATTTTATTATTTTTATTTTATTCAAATATTTCTTGAATTTGGATTTTTTTTCGTTATAACACATCTTGTATAAACCTTTAGTTTATTTATTTAGTAAAATAATAAAACGTGAACAGTTATAATAGGGCGAAATCAGGAAATTTTGCTACTGGCCAGTTGTACAGTTGGAGCTAGTTTAACAGTGACCACTTCTTAAAAACATTTAGCGACTTTATCAAGAATTCAAAATTTTAAATATTTAAGAAGGGTTGTTATTAATAATGCAAGAATTTTTATAAATATGGTGAATGATGATATTAATATATTTATCATTAACTATAATTAATATTTTGATATTAATTAATATTTTGATATTAATTTATTTGATATTTTAATATCTGCAGAGGATAGTTTGAAACATACGTGTAGACGATATGGTATTGAGAAATATTCGAACTAGGCGTAACAGATAAGAACTAGTTAGAAATTATACATAACAAAATTATTTATACAGTTTGCAGAGACTTGGAAATTAAATTGTAAATATCTTAAAAAACAGCCAAGAGCCAACATGCTTATTTTTAATGGCTAACAATCCGCTCTGTTCTCAGTCAGTATCCATCAAATTCTCTATCCGCGTCTGTTTTATTAAGCTTAACTTGATTTATTTCCTGCGTTTTGAATACTTAATCAGCAAACTTATTCTGTTTTAAGAATTGTTGTGTGTTCGTATCTTAAACTAACTGTTCTTTCTTTAAATTGTATGTTACAAGCATATTGACTGACTTTTACATGTATCATATATTATTGATATTATAAGTGTTCGTGATATTGAATTCTGAAAAGGGAGGCAACTATTTTCAACAGAAGTGGTGAAAAAGGAACATTCCCAGTGTCGCACAACACCAACGAATTGTCTGTAGTGTTTCACTGTAATACTCTTTGTGTAAATCTTTTGCCATTTTTCTTTTATTTGGATACCCTAAATTATTTTACAATATCACAACAGTTTTTAAGTACCTCGAAAAAAGTTTTTTCTGTACTTTATACTAATTTTAATCAAAAGCAAATGTAACGTTTTTAGAACAGTTTGATTGCGTTTCAAATTTGCATGTTTAAAAAGTTATCGAGTTGATTTTTTCGCAGAGAAAATGTCTATTTCTACACAATGCGATGGCTCAAGGGATAGAGTGTTCGCCTTCCAATGAGGCGAACCGGGTTCGAATCCCAATCGATGCGAATTCCGCATCCGGGTTGTGCTGACCACAGTGCTGAAGTGAAATATCCTCAGTGGTAGACGGATCATGGGTTAGAGTCCCCTTGCCGTCAGGCTAACCGTGGAAGGTTCTCGTGGTCTTCCTCTCCATGTAATTGAAAGGGTGAGGCATTAATAAAGACCGAGACAACTTGAGTCATGATTTATGGCTATCGAACTACAAATTCGGAATGAAGTTCAAATTTCAGTGGCGCCCATCAAAGCAGTATCTCCCGCAAATGCGGGTTAGCTCCATCAAAAAGCCCTCCACGAAGGCAAAATTTCTCCCAATACTCGATCCAGGAGTTCCCTTGTCTTCTGGGTTGGATTCAAAATTACAAGGCTATGGAGTTGAACATTAGTAGTCGTAAACCCATACAATTGGGTCGGCTGTTTAACGACGGTTATAAAAAATATTTGAAAAAATATCATGCATACAAAAAAAATCTCTTAGGATCAAAATCCTTTCTGTATATAATCACAATTTTGTTATAAATTAGGGAATTCCTTATGTGGTATATAGGATCTTGAGAGACAAAGGCCGTCTTGCATGCAAACGAAATCACTCAAAATTTTGGGTTAACAAGTGAGAGTGCATAAAATCTTGCGATAACGAAATCTCCCTTGCATGCAATTACAATTTTTCAAAATTTAGGTATCACAATTTATTGTGAATAAATTTTCCCGGGTACAAAATCTCTTATATTACACATTGCTAGTGCAAGAGAAATAGAAATTAATTTTTCACCCGTGAAATAAGAGGGGGAATCTAGGGAAAGGGGGCTAAAGTTGGCTGCCATGGAGATCGAGAGGAGTATTCAGATCAGCCTATTAGTCATTATCCAATGAGTGAGCTTCCCTGCTCAGTTGTCATATACAACCTGTAGCATCACATCATTTAACGTTACAGAATCAGCTAAGAATCACTCACCGAATCACTTTTCAATTTCGCCGAATATATTAAAAAAAACTTGAAAAACATAGAGGAATTTCTTTAATAAACGGACGTTATTTAACTATGGAAAACAGTCCAAAAGCGGACTCAGTGGAAGATAAAAGAGCTGCAAATGAAGAAAAAAAATCTGAGGGAGATTGTTTTGCATTTAATTCAAGTGATTACGAAGTAAGGATAAAATTATTCTTTTTTATTGCTTTAAATAAATAAAAAATTTGCAACCAGCATTTAAAAAAAAAAAAAAAACAGAAATAAAATTTAATACTTTTCGAGTTTTTCTCTAATAAGGAATGTCGATAGTTCTTGATTTTTTTTTTATTTTTTATAACTAAATTTAATTAGATCTATGTCATTCTTGTAATATGTACTATAAAATATTTAACATACACAGTAGTAAGTTTTATTTTTTAATTTAATATATTATATGTTTTACTATTATTTTGCGATTATTTTATATGTTTTGCTATTTGGCAATGTACCGTAAAATAAACGCGTTCAATTATAAAAATATATCAACAGTTGTAGTACAAGAAATTTGTTTAATAATTTCTGAAAAATTCTACTGATTACAAAAACAAAACTTAAACAAAGGACTTTATTCTTAAACTACTGTATTTTTAAATTATAAGCCACTTAATAACAAAATAACATTTTTGAAAATTTGAACTTTTTCTTGCCAGTATCAAAATCTACACTGAGAAAAGAAGTCTAGCAAAAAGCTACTAGACTAAGATGATACTCTTAAAAAACATTCATTCGATTAAATTTACTTCTCAGTTTTGTATTTTTTACAAAATGCATGGTTATGAAAACTACAATCTTGATAACCATAATTTCTAGTAAACTGTTACCATATGAACTAAACAATTAGCAAATAAATGGTTCAAATACCACATATTTTTTTTATTTATTTAAGATATGTAACTACAATAGAGTACGGTAATTTCACCAGCATTTTCTCCCGTGTACTTGGAATATAAATATCAAATATTGTTATTTCAACCATATTTTTTGCATTTCGTGAAACTTTAGTTTTATATGCATCGAATTGAGACAAAAAAGCATATGTATATGGTTGTTTTGAAAGAGAAATTATAGAGGAGCAGATTTTCGTTTAATAATAATAGATCGTTTGATAATAATAGATTATTTAATAATAATAAGATAAAAAACAAGCATTTGACATAAACATCTATCTTTATGAACATCTGCGGAAAATCTTAAATCAAAAGATCTTTCAAATAAATAGAGTATAAATTACGTAAAATTGATCTGAAAGATTTTTTTCCAGCGCAATAATACGCAAACACGCACGCAATACCATAGTGCAGGAGTGGTGAACCTTTATACACCAACGTGCCATTTTTTCTAAAAAATTGTTTAATGAGGTCACGGACGTGCCGTCTAATAATTTTGACTTCGTGATTATTGGGAAAATAATAATACTAAATACTATCAACTCAAAATTCTTTATTTAAAAAAAAATACATTTTGCAATGTCGCAGTTATACGCGTAACTTTACTTAAAGTAACATCAGTGTGACTTCTGTTGTTGCAGATTAGATGACCAATATCTTATATTAGGTAGTAAGATGTTAGTTTAAGCAGGATTGTTGATTTTTTTTGCTAGTTATTTATAGTTAGCTTGCTTTTTTGGTTATTAATTGTTTTTTATCATCAATTGCTAATTTTTTATTAATAATTGTTTATTATTTTGTTTGTTTTTGTGAATTTTAATTTAATGGTTACATATGCTTCATAGTGTAATATCATTTGTGCAATAACAATTCATAGTGCAATGATAATTGTGATCGGTGGAGTGCCCAAAATATTGTGTCGCGTGCCATTGGTTCGCCATCCCTGCCATAGTGCATAACAAAGTTCCTGGATTTAATATATGCCATATTCTAACTGGTTCTTCTTGCTTTTTAAAGTTTAAGTAAAGATTTTTTTTCTCTCTTAATCATTATCAAAAAAAAGATAGGGAAAATTAAGAGAATACATCGATCTACCCATCTATCGGATCCCGTTTTAGCGAATTCCATGGGACCGAAGCTATTTCTACGCAATAATGAAAATTCGTTATACCGATATTACGAATTTTCAACATTAACAAATATTATTTCGTTACGTTGGGATTACTATTCGTATGAAAAATCAATTTACAGTTTTGATATTATATTTTTAATCTAGATTTGGGAAAATATCAATGTAATATTAAAAGAGCGCACAAAACTAATGTAAACAATGAATTTATTAGCACTTACTAATTAGGCAGATACATAATCAGTAATTTTTTTCGGAACAAATGATTTAGAACCAGTAGAAATTAAAAAAATTTCCAAATTATGCACATGTTCAAACAAAGTATCTGAAAAGTTTTTTTGTGCCGATAAATATCTCTTTACAGCTCCCAAATTGGCCAAGTCTTGTGAAGCTGTAGGTACATTGTTTTCTTCTGGACATTCTTCATCATCGCTGCTGTCCGAAAGTGATTTTTGTTTGTTTTCTTGAATCATACGTACAATATCATTGTCTGTCAATGCTTCGCATGTTCTAGCATCATCATCTGCAGTCAGAAAATCGTCAAGACTGACTTCGTTTGGCACTGATGTTTCTTTTGTCACATGTTCCCATAAAGGCTGCAAATCGATGATAACATCATTAATTCCATCGACTGTTTCATTGTCAATTGCCGAAATTAAATTTTCTTTCTTCCATCCATTACAGATGACTTTTTGACTAATGTCTTTCCATGCTCCAGCAATCATATCCATTGCTTGCTTTACATCTGGTTTCGTAATTGCTTCTTTGCTTCCGATTTGCACAAGCATACGCCTCAGAAGTTGTGTTCGATACTTTCCCTTTACCACTTTAATTATACACTGGTCAAGAGGTTGTAAAATTGACGTACAATTAGGAGGAAAGTATTCGATGTGAATACATTCCAATTTTGGTGGCTCTTTGTGGGGTGGACAATTATCAATAAGAAGCAGAACTTTTCTTTTCTTACGTTTCATATCGTCATCAAACTTAACCAACCACTCATTAAATACTCCAGTCGTCATCCACGCTTTGCGGCTAGATCTTTATTCACAAGGTAGAGAATTTACATTTTTTAGGCACCTAGGTTTGGCAGATGTGCCGATAACCATAACTTTTCACTTTTCAGTGCCTGACATATTGCAGCAAAACAAAGCAGTTAAACGCAGTTTTGAATTTTTGCCTCCAATGCATTTATCCTTTTTAAACGCCAAGGTTTTGTTTGGTAACAACTGGAAAGAAATTTCCGCTTCGTCTGCGTTGAAAACATCAGAAGGATCATAAGACCTAATTGCATCCGATGTTTTTTCTGATTTCCAGTCATTCACAGCTTTTAAATCAACATAGTTAGCTTCACAAATTTGCTTCACAAGTGTTGATCAATGTCGATACAATTGGTTTCGACTAGGCCATGAAACCGGAACCATGTTACCACCGAATAAAGATTCTTTGCTGAAACACATTGAGCGGGCAAATTACCAGACAGCTATCTATCGTCAAAGTCTTTTACCTCTCATAAATGCTCCTTCAGCATCCAATCATGGATGGCATTTAGTTAATGGTATATTTAATATCAACTGGATGGCCATGAAACCCGTTCCAGATCATTTACTAAATCAAGTACATTGTAAGTGTAAAAAAACAGCATGTGTTTCTTCAATATGTTCTTGCCATCGCTATAATGTGGAATGTACATATCTTTGCGCTTGTCAGAACTGTAACAACAGTAAAGATGTCGAAACTGACACAGCTTCTGAATCCGAAGAATAATTAATTTTTATGAATTAGCAGTTTCTATCAATTGTTATTTTTATATAATTTACGTTGCACTTTTGAGATGCAAACTCGAGCATGGTTTGAAAATACAAATCTTTTATGCACATGCAAGTTTGAGAACAGTATTCAGAGAAATGTATATATAGAAAAGTTTCGTAAAAATTTAGTTGTAAATATTATTTTGAATATTATCTCAATTTTTTTTAACTATTCACAAACTGTCATGTAAAATTCACATTTATATAATTTTTGTTGCATTTTTGAGATGCAAACTTAAGCATGGTTTGAAAATACAAATCTTTTATGCGCATGCAAGTTCGAGAAATGTATATATAGAAAAGTTTCGTAAAAATTTAGTTGTAAATATTATTTTGAATATTATCTCAATTTTTTTTAACTATTCACAAACTGTCATGTAAAATTCACACTTATATAATTTTTGTTGCATTTTTGATATGTAAACTTAAGCATGGTTTGAAAATACAAATCTTTTATACACATGCAAGTTCGAGAAAAGTATTCCAAGAAATGTATATATAGAAAAGTTTCGTAAAAATTTTGTTGTAAATATTATTTTGAATTTTATCTCAATTTTTTTTAACTATTCACAAACTGTCATGTAAAATTCACACTTATATAATTTTTGTTGCATTTTTGAGATGCAAACTTAAGCATGGTTTGAAAATACAAATCTTTTATGCACATACAAGTTCGAGAAAAGTATTCTGAGAAATGTATATATAGAAAAGTTTCGTAAAAATTTAGTTGTAAATATTATTTTGAATTTTATCTAAATTTTTTTTAACTATTCTGAAACTGTCGTGTAAAATTCACATTTATATAGTTTTTGTTGCATTTTTGAGATGCAAACTTAAGCATGGTTTGAAAATACAAGTCTTTTATGCACATGCAACTTCGAGAAATGTATATATAGAAAAGTTTCGTAAAAATTTAGTTGTAAATATTATTTTGAATATTATCTCAATTTTTTTAACTATTCACAAACTTTCATGTAAAATTCACACTTATATAATTTTTGTTGCATTTTTGATATGCAAACTTAAGCATGGTTTGAAAATACAAATCTTTTATGCACATGCAAGTTCGAGAAAAGTATTCTGAGAAATGTATATATAGAAAAGTTTCGTAAAAATTTAGTTGTAAATATTATTTTGAATTTTATCTAAATTTTTTTTAACTATTCAGAAACTGTCGTGTAAAATTCACATTTATATAGTTTTTGTTGCATTTTTGAGATGCAAACTTAAGCATGGTTTTAAAATACAAATCTTTTATGCACATGCAAGTTCGAGAAAAGTATTCTGAGAAATGTATATATAGAAAAGTTTCGTAAAAATTCAGTTGTAAATATTATTTTGAATTTTGTCTAAATTTTTTTCCAACTATTCAGAAACTGTCGTGTAAAATTCACATTTATATAGTTTTTGTTGCATTTTTGAGATGCAAACTGAAGCATGGTTTGAAAATACAAATCTTTTATGCACATGCAAGTTCGAGAAATGTATATATAGAAAAGTTTCGTTTTTTAACTATTCACAAACTGTCATGTAAAATTCACACTTATATAATTTTTGTTGCATTTTTGATATGCAAACTTAAGCATGGTTTGAAAATACAAATCTTTTATGCACATGCAAGTTCGAGAAAAGTATTCCAAGAAATGTATATATATAAAAGTTTCGTAAAAATTTTGTTGTAAATATTATTTTGAATTTTATCTCAATTTTTTTTAACTATTCAGAAACTGTTATGTAAAATTCACATTTATGTAATTTTTGTTGCATTTTTGAGATGCAAACTTAAGCATGGTTTGAAAATACAAATCTGACATGGTTTGAAAATATAATAATTTGACCTTATTCAATAAATTTTACTTATTGACATGACTCCAGCTCATTATTTGTTTAGAGGACACCATACCTTTTGTGAATAAAATTGTTTTAATAAAGAATAAATGAATTTAAAGTATAGAAAAAGTGAGAAGATTAACTATATAGTGTTTCACATACTGAAAAGAAATTTTTAAATTATCAAAATGAAAATAAATTATGAGAAGATAACTTAATACAAAGAAGAAGTTCTCTTCCAATAATTTGTTTGCATTTAAAAAAAAGAAAAATTTAAACTTCATGGCTTACTCTAGGTTTGCCTAAAATGACTTTTTATTTTTTTTAAATTAGTAATTGAGGTAAAAGAGAATTTGCAACGAAAAGTTGCTCTTGTAGTAGGTCTTTTAATTCGAATGCAATTATTTTGTTGTTAATAAAGAGGCTTCTCAAAAATCTCATTAAAATCATATTGTGACTGGTAGTGTCATAATTTAAAAAATTAAATTAATTAAAAAAAGAACATGTATATATATTTAAATATCTATAAAAGAGCATGTGCACACAGACACACATTTGTAAATTTTAAATTAATGTTATACTTTCTTAATATATAGTTGCTTTTAAACTGTTGTGTCAGTAGTTGGGGGAAAAAATAAAGTCTAGTGTCAGTCATGGCACCTCAACAGAACATTTTACCTATGATCAAAAGCTCTTAAGATTTTGAGAGAACTAGAAATCTAACAGATGTTCATACTATTCAGAATTCAATATAATTTAATGATTTTTATGTTATAATATCTATAGTAGATTTTATTATTTATAGTAAATCAACTGGTAATAAAAAAACTATAAAATTAACAAAAAATTTATGAAATTACCAAGATTTTAAATTTGCTTAAAAACATTTTCTAATAAATTAAAAACCAAATGATTGAAAAAAAATCTTTTTTCCACCAATTTTTTCATGTTTTTTATCTGTAGTTACGAAAAATTGTAATCTAAACGAAGTTTCTTTTAACAAAAAAAGAAAAAAAATTCTCTGTACTAAGTCACAGAATTTTAAAATAAAAATCCTATAACAGTTAAATAAGAGAAAATATAAGAGCATATTTGGTGTTCTCTTACAACACAGGTCAATGAGGACTTCAATCTGAGGTTTAATTATATTATACTTCTTATTTTACAACATTACTGGCAAAATAACACTTAGCAGACAAAATAAATGCAATATTTTTTATATATTTTTATTATTTCAAACAATTATTTCCCCTCCCTTTAAAGAATAAAAAGCTCTAAATTAGATTAAGGAAAGAAAAATCTGTCAGACACCGACCTACGTAAATGTAAACAAAGATTTATGTAATTTGATTGGATAAGACTCCAGCTCGCCGCAGTACATAGAACGCGCGGAAGAAAGGTTGTTATAAAAAAAGAGTGCAAAAGTATTTTAGTAAATATATACTAATGTGCAACAAATATGATTAGAAGTTTGTAAATTCATATTGTATAGATGAAATATGATTGTTTTAATAAGGTTTAACATTGCCCCTCCATGATCGGAACGAAGTATCTTTTTATTAACGATATTGAGCATTCGGCCTACGGTCTACTATTGAAGTTGCCCACCACTCTGGTAATTTTCTGAAACTTGTTTACACCCCTTTCACACCTTGAGTTCTTAGAACAGCTCTCCCCCCCCCCTATTTAGTCTATTGTAATTCAAGGAAGGAATTGTTCTGCTAAGGGTGGTCACTTCTAATCTATCATTCTTGACAAGCCCTTTCTATTGAATAGAATTCCCTCTTTTAAAAGCATGTGTATTTTGACTTCTTAAAACATGAATGAATCAATGCAAGGGTCAACTCAGAGTAGTCTCTTTCCAGTGATTCTTCTTTTTTTGACAAGTTTTTCACATTTCAAACTTATTAGTATTTTAAGGGTGATAAAACATTTCATTTCTGAGAACATTTTTGAAGAAATATGTCTTGTTCATCAAGGAAAATAAGACCTGGTGTTCATTTTCGCCTTCGCTAAATCGTATAATTGATTTCGTAATATCGGTATTTTTTATACATTGTTCACATGGAAATACATTTCTGGATTCGGAAAATATTCGTTACTTTGAAATTTTCGCTATTTCGAATTTCGCAAAAACGGGATTCAAACGAAAAAAATCAATAATTTAAAAATTAATTTTTAGTGCATAAAATATTTTTAAATAATGTGAATATTTATTATTTATAATTAAGTCAATATTTTAAAAAAAATAAATAAAAGCTGGCAAACAAAAAGAATAAAGAAAAGAAATAATCTCGCCAATAGCTCACATGATTATATCTGCAATAAAATAGCGTTCTAATAATGTATTAATGTAACCGAATCAAAATATATTAATAAATAGTGTGAGAAGCACCAAAAAAATTAAAACGAAAATAGAGCATATTAAGCAAAAAATGTAAAATAAAGCATATCAAGCCGAAAAGAAAAGAGAAAAATTCAGAAAAAATTCCCAAAATGTAACATATAAAGCAAGCAGCAAATTCAAATGTGATTACACTTACCGGCATCTGTATAAATAAAAATAAATAGACGAGAATATGAAAATAGAAGCGTAAATAGAGGATAGTGTGGTCATTCTATGGCGCGTTCTTACTGAAGTATTGAAACGCGTTTAATTCGTTAGTTACATTGAATTGACAAGAAACGGGATGTGCTCAAGGTAATAATATTTTACTTTATAACTATTTAGAATGAATTTTAATCATGATTAAAAATGGTATTTAAATAACTGTTTTTAGAAACATTAGAATTCCTTGTAATTAGTTCATTTATATAAAATTTAAAATCATTTCTTTATTTCTTTTATCATATAAGTCAACAATATAGATAATCTTCTTCGTTTTTAATACTTAAATCCAAAATATAAAAATGAATATTATAGTCAAGATTACAAAGCAAGATTAATTCCACGGAGTGATAATTATTTAACAAAATTGCGCTATTTTTGCATTATTTACGATAATAGATACAATAATAACCCAGCAAACACAACATTTAAGGCATGATGACGGGCCCATATACAGTGACCGATAGCACTTCCATCGGCCCAACATAGTTGGCCGAATCGGCCGCGGCAAAAAAGTGTCCGGCCGGCAGCTGGAGCCGATACTGTCAATTATGTCGGCCATTTGACACATTTTAATCGGGCCATTCTTGGCAAGTGCATATCGGAATTGTATTGGCTGTTTTCAGTTGTCTAGAAGCATTAAAATTTCCTCGACAGAGGCCCAATATTAAGATGACGCTGATTTATAATGGACCAATATCGGCTGTTTTCAGCTTTCTGATAGTGACCCATCATTAAAAAGGACATTAATTTACATTGAGCCAACAAGTAGCCGATAAATTTCCATAATAGACCAATATCGGCTTTTTTCAGCTTTCCGATAGTGACCCATTTAGAAAAAGGATATTATTTTAAATTGAGCCAACAAGTGGCCAATAAATTTCCATTAATGGTTATATTTTCTTCTTTAACTTTTCGCAGCGTTAATACTTTTTAGGATTCTCGTTGTTGAAGATATGTTATTCTGATGGCTAATTTTTTCCTTAGTGCCTGATAATATATTTGAAGGGGCATTTTCATTAAATTAAAACTTTTACTTTTTTTAAAGTAGTTATATTTATTTCTTTTCTGAAGTACTTACATTAGGAAACATTTTAACAAAAAATGTTTTGCAAAGGGCTGCATTGAATGTAGCAACAAAAATTTCTTTAAAATGTAACTTCGTATCAAATTTTAGTAGAAATGAAAATAAGCTCTCCTTCTTTTCTTATATTTATAAACATACTAACCCTTTTGTGTTTTATAGTAGAACATTGTGTTATAGTAAATCATGGTTTGATTGATTCATCTAGCAAAATTATTATATAACAGAGTTGAATATTTTTTTATATATTCTTTATTGTAGATTAAATTTTAACTTTATATTTAATTAAAAAAAAATTTGTATCGACTATGTTTATAAAAAGTTGAGATATTAACTTTCCTAATCCTATTTAAAAACAATTTAAAAAAAAAATGCAAAATCAGAGTTATAAATTATCCTCCAGGAATTAGAATTCTTTTGTGTTATTGTAAAGTATATAGTTATCAATTTTTTTTTCGTTTGATAATTAATATAAATTTTAAAAAATCAAAATTATAGTAAACAATTTTGTTTTAGGTTATGTTTCTTCTTAAACAATTTTTATTTTAAGTGGTGATTGCAAGTTAATTGAAAATGCACATTATTTTCAATGTAATTTTCTGGTTAAAATCTTTTTGCAGGTATATTTATTTAATGTTAGTGTTTATAATTATCAATTAACAAGGAAATAAGCAAATAAATGTTTGAGGAAATTTCTTTTAACAATATATAAAAGCTTTTGATGACAAATGTTTTCAGGCATTTACTTTACCAATAGTATTTTAAATAGTAGTAATAATATGATAGCATTGCAAAATTTATTTCATTCAGCATTATTCTTCAGAATTCTTCTTCTTTCCTCTCTATCAACTTCTCCGTCTCCAACATATCTCAGCCACTTTTTTACATAATCTCCTACTAATGCTTGTGTGAAGTCAGGGAATTTACTTCGGACAGCACCTATAAATGAATTTAAGTGTTTAATGTTTTCTATACAAGATAAACAGCTAAAAAAATAAGAGAAATTATCATTTACACTTTAAAATATTAATCAATACTTGTTGAATATTAGGAGAACACAGTCCAACTTCAAAGTACAATATGTCTATTTAAAAATTATTCCAGTAAAAATTTAAGCGAAGGTAATTTTTTATTGTAATTTTGGTATGAAATGGTGGGGTATTATATTAAAGTTCGTGTATAACTATTATATGGTATTATATAATGTTATTATATACCAGTTATTATAATTAGAAAAAATTAACCAAACTCAAAACATGCCAAAATAACACTTTAAATTGGCAACGAAGCCAATTAAAATTAATGTTGAAAATGCATTTAAAAATTCAACTTTTTAATGCGTAACTACTGGAATATCCTTACGAGACAAATTTTTTTTTAAATAATCTATAAATTGGTGTTAATCAGCACTACAAAATCATTAACAAAACCGAAAGGCATATACCGATACTCACCAAATTAATAAAACTGAAAGAATAATTTTAAATTCATTTGATTTACTATTTTTTTTGTTGTATTTAATGGTAACTTTACATAATTAGTATTTATTAGTTTTATACATTTTTGAAAGTTATATTGCTAATGACTGATAGTCAAAATTTACCATAGTAAAAATAGATTTTAAAAGCATAACATTAAACAAAATAATTTCGTGTTTTCAGATAACGTCAGAAATATTAGTTTAGTGACTTTCTTCAAATATTCTACCACCTACATGCTTATCATTAAGCTTATCTGACTTAACGAATGGAGAATGGGTAGTAAACAAAAGTTCAATGAAGTACTTTTTTGCTTAAATAGATCTATAAGTGAGCAAACATCACTCATGTTGCAGTTAGAATATTTGAAAAACAGATTATTCAGTTTAAAATAAAACAGTACCTAATGATAAACCAATCTGAAAATTTTATTCTTTAAATCTCTCAACGAATTTAAATTTTTGAACAACTTTCAAGATTGATATTTAAAATTTCGACGCCAGCCGTGATCTGAATTTCAGGGTAGCTAAAATGGTTTAGGACTTATAGAAGAGACAAAGGAACAAACTTTTCCTTTTAAATTATTGCTAATTATAAATGTATATATAAGTATGCTAAATTTTTAAAATTTCTAAGATTTAAACTTTTTATGATAAAGTTCTTGTCAATTATTTTACTTTTAAGTTAGTTTTCTCTTTCTTTATTTTTTTTATTTTTATTTAAAAGCAAAGTTGTTTTAAAACTTCAATTTATTACATGGATGTATCTACTGTATATAAAGAATTAAATTTTTTTTCCTTATTTGTTGCGTTATCTTTCGAAGACTAGCTCAATAGTTAGCTTTACTATTACTAAATCACCAGGGAAGAAAAAAAACATCAATCTAACCAGCTCAATATTCAAAAAAAAAAAAAAAAAAAAAAAACACCATAGGGCTCTTATTAGGTTATTAAGTAGTTACATCTTAGCTCATTGTTTCCCCCGGTAGCGTATTGACAAAACATACCGTAGATTATAAAAGGGTTGGCGAAACTTTCAACTGGCGTTAAACGAACGTTCTCGCAAATCGCCAAACAGCTGTGTGCTTATGTTTTTGTTTTGTTTTTTGGTATCACGTATCTATCATTCACCAATTTACATATGGGTGTGACATTTCAGAGTTTCAAATAAGCTGATCTTCATTAGATTCTTCTGCATTAAATGAAATATAAAGCGTATTTTTTTGTTACAGCTCCGACATAATCGTTTGTATCTGTTGACATAATTGTGTTTATTAGCGTTTTTTAGAAGGTCATAATAAAACTAAGATAAAAAAATTATATATTATTACCTCCATAATTCTGTATTTTCATGACTTTCATTAAATGTATTTCGAGTAATGAACTTCTTTACCTACTCATCCACTAATTAAAATTAATAATTTCACTTTAACCTCTATTCCTTAATAATGAAATAATTATTACAATAAAGTTTGTTTACTTAAAAGATTAAAAAAAAATTTATTGTTCAGCAGAGACATTGTTACTTATTCTATATTCATTAATTAAACTTAATGGTTCTGAGCGTACAGATTATTTAGCAATAATGCGAAAAGCTGAAATTTATAAATGTATAATATTTATAAATGTTTAAGAGAATTTTTAGCAGCTATTTTGTACTAATTATTTAAGTTGAAATGTTCATTATACACAGTTTTATAAAAATAATGGTAAAATTCATTGAACGATTGAGTATTACATTTTAAAATGCAAGTAGAATTCAATAATTATTTCATTTTATAATTGCAAAACGGTAGATAAGTAACTTTGTCATAAAGTTTTGCATGATACGAGAATATTACGCGATTGCTTTATAATGAAAGAACAACATTTTGAGTTCTAAACTTTTTGTGAAAAAGAAAAAAAAATTTTTTTTTTCCTGTCATCGGTTTTAGCGATTAGAGAGTGTTTTATCGTATAAATATTCAGTCAGTGCTGTTCCATTTTAAATAAAAATGCATTTTGCTCCGGGAAAAAATTATTTTAATTTGTCAATGGAAATTCCCTAATTATTGCAGCAAGAACTTTTAAATTTCTAATCAAACTTTCCTTTATTATAATTTTGTGCAAATAATTATTATTAATAATATAAATGACTATTAAAAGGAATTAATTGAGAATATCCAATTTTAATAAATTAACTGTTTACGCAATCAGATTAATAACTTTTTTCATAATTTACAAATGGAGAAAAAGTCTTTTACAGTTTAAAAGTGAAGAGAAAAATAAAGTTGAGATTAAATTTATAAAGTAAGCATAACTCGCAGGAGGTTGAAGTAAGGGCATTGAAATCAAAATTTCAAAAAAAAAAAAAAATCACGTTTTAGTGTACCGTGAGCAGTAAACGAAAAATCTAAAACTAACTTTTGATCTAATGATCAGATGTTTACGTTCTAGGACTCAAACATTAGATTTAGCATTTCCTTAATTCCCTACTACTATTGTAAGATATTTACTTTTCACCCAATTTGTAAAATTATAAAGTTTAGAATTCCTTACAAAATCACTCAGGCGAAGAGATTGTGTTTCATTTAAATATTATTTAGAAAGAATTTTTCTAAAAGTATTTCATTTAAAGTTTTTATCAAACTTTTGTTTTTTATTTATCTATAGTTATTAAAAGTTAAGTTGTTGATTTTTAAGTTGAAATGAATGCCGCCCTGCTTTGCATATTTCAAATATTATTTCTAAATAAATGTATAACTTAACATTAAACACCCAGAACTTACTATTGTAAATCAAACAATCACTACATTTATTTATTAGAAAACACTCTTATGACCTGATAATAAATTGATTTAAGTCTTAAATATGAGTTTCGTAACATATAATTTATTTAAACTCAGCACATGCATCTAACCTCTTTTGTCGCCAATGTCTCAATTTTAAAATATAGTTTTTCTTTTATAAATTTTCTGATATTTTCATATGAAGGATAGTATTAAGTTCGAGAATTAAAAATTTGTGTCCAAAAAAGTTGTTAAAAATTATAATTATTATTAATATTTGACAACAGGAAATTTTTAATTGAAGGTTGACATTTTTTTAATTATGTTATTTTTTAATTACATTTTTAATTACCAAACTCATATAAAAGTATTTAGGAATCTATAAATTTATGTTACGTATGATAGTTGCAGAATAACCTGTACGCAATATATGTAAATAAAATATATTTTTAAAATTGTGCATTTTCTATTAATTGCATTTATTATTCTTATATTGAAAAAGTATCAAGTTATCTATGACCTCCATAATGAATGATGTATTTACCGACTTTTATATAGATTATGGAATTGAATCAATTTTTCACAAAGCTTAAGATCTCATCTCATTGCAAAAAAAAGTTTTTTAATAAAATTATGCAAACAAAGTAATTTAATATAATGTTTTTTATAACGAATGCTTTTAGTAATGAAACAAACGCTTTCAAACTTTATTTTAAAAATATTGTTTATTTAGTTTACAAGAAACTATTACTTTAAAGCGTGATGAGATATTTTGAATACTCCATTTTTTTCTAGTAAATAATATGTCTTTGTTAATTTCTAAAATAAATAATCTTTGTAAAAAAGCTCACATTATTCTTTTATGGAGAATATTGATTTAATAGAGAATATCACTAAAATAAAACAGTTTATGTTTTCTTACAATAAAAGTTAAATAGAATTAATTGTTCAAAATAGCGTTTCAATAAAACATAGTTTTAAAATGTTACGTTATTTTTTGTGATTGGTTCATTAGGAAATAAATTATTTTTATTTCTTCGCAAACACAATTCTTGCGAATTGCCAGCACAATTCTTCTAAAAAAAATTAAAAAATTGAATCTGTTATATCAAAAAACTAGATCGTTTTATAAAATATAAATTAGGCGCGTTCAATAAAATATGAATACAGTGTATTTTTAAAGTGATCCTGACAGTAAAAAGGTCATTTTCTTTTTTAATTCTCTTCTAAAAAGAATTAATGAGTTATTTTTATTCATCATGGGTAGTCAAGGAGGGGGGGGGGAGAGAAAAAGAATATCGAATTACACTGTTTAGGTTAATGTAATTTCGTTCTCCCACCACATTTACGCGTAATCCATCGCCAATTCCACATGCAATCGCCACGTTTATAATCTACGGTATGGTTTGTCAATACGCCCCCCGGTAACGCAGGTAGCTCCTCTGTTCTTTGTGTGAAAAAAGCAAATAAGACCTCTTTGACTCAAATATTTAAATTTTCACAATATCTGTCTACGAGATGGAGCTGCCATAAACATGATTCTTTTTTTTAAAGTATAGCAAAAATAAGTAAAAAATTTTAATGCCTCAGATTTGAGGAAAATCTTCAATTTCAATTTATGATCACTATTTTATATTATTATTTGGGCGTTAGAATGTACACACGTATAACTTAAACATTAAAAACTTTTTTGAACATAAATATAAATTTGCTGAGATTTTTTTCTTTTAAATAAAAATTATCAAAATTAAGGAATAATTTTTAAAACTTTTCAATTTCTATGGACATACATAATGATAACATGCACTCGAGTAATATTATAGAAATTAAAAAACTAAATCACAAAAACTTTTATTTCACTCAACTTTCATATTGGTATATATTTCCCTTTGCAAATTATTTTATGACAGCTACCTTATTTAACAACTTTCCAAATAATGACATTTCATTTTATTTCCCCAAATTAAGCTCTTGAAACAAGAAATATTAATTTTTTAATCTAGTAATAGAAAAATGTTAAGATAATAGGTAATATAAAATAGGGTTCTACTTAAATTTATAACATAACATGCACTACATCTGTAAAATTTATAACATAAAATATTACCTGCAATTAATTGTATGATCCTTGGATATTCTAGGATTGATTTGTCATGGGGAGGGGGTCATGGGGTCCAAATTGAGATTTTGAAGAAAGAGGTTGCTCAAAATTCTGCGACAGCTATCTGTTGAATTCCTCGTTCCAATCCTCCAATCGTTAAGAAGTGTTATAGCTGAAATTAACATTGCTAAACTTACTAATTTTAATAATAGTACACTAAACTTATTAAAATAATTTCATTAAATAAAGAAAAACGTAAAACAGTTTCACAATATCAGAACTCATTATTTTGTGTCAATATAGCTGCAAACAATTATGCTATCATTCATTGACTTAATATTAAAAAAATTTTTTAAAAAAAACAAACAAACAAAAAAGCAATAAATCTATACAAATTTTAATTCAAAGCTCATTACAAATTTAAATAAATGTAACATTTCGAAATGAAAATTGATTCTTCAATCATCTTAGTTAAGAAAAATTACTAAAACTGAAAAAGATTATATTAATAAAAATTATATATATATATATATATATATATATTTATAAATAAAGAATTCAACCATAGTGAACAAACAACAATGAACTGTTTTCCTTCATGAGGCAAAAGCTAAGTAGGAAAATAATCTATTACAGAAAATTTGTAAGAAATATCAATATTTAGGAGATATAGCAGTTTTTTTTCGTTTTATTTTATACTTTTGACAGTATAGAACTTCTGCGTAATGTTAATTCTTAAGTTTTTTTTAGGGGTAAATTTTCGGGTTTCTTTTTATAATTTTTCTTATAAATCCCTTTTTACAGACTCTTAAGAGTACAAAAAGAACATATTTCTAATTTAGGATGTATGTATTAAAACAATGTATACAAGACAACATTTTCTTAACATTTACTAATACAAGTCACCTGTCCAAAACTAGTCATACGACTAATTATACACCTTATATATGAAATCATTAACTTTAATTTTGAAAGGTAAAGTTGATAAAAGTTAAGATAAATATTGGTAAAAGTTAAAATAATTAAATACATAAAAATAAAGAAAAGAAAAAGTTGTAACGAATATTATAATCAGTTACTTACACGGTGTTTAAAAATCCCGCACTGTGTTGCCCTCAATATACCTACAAATGGATATAAAAGAAATTCAAGTTTATATCCTATCTATTAAATAAGTAGCATTAATAAATGTAGCAAAAAATCTAATATTCAAAGGGTAAATTAAATAAATTTAACTAAACAATTAATTTTTTAAATACAGCGAAACCACCGAGAAAGACCACCTCTTTTATTTGCGACCACTTTTGGAAAGCACGGAATTTTTTCTATAGACTTTACAATAAAGAAAACCTTTAAACGAGACCATCAAAAACCTACCCCAAACCTCTGTAATAAGGTCAAAGAGGGGAAAACGAAAAAACTATCAACAAAATGAATCTTAACAAAACAAATAAGTAGATTTAAATGTATTAAAATTATTTGTAAGTGGCTCTTATTTAGAGCGCTCTTTTTTCCGATCTCTACAAGAGATAACCTCATGGTGCAGTCTAAAGACAATGCTATCATTTATTTACTTTAAGAGCTAAGACTTAAATTTAAAAAAAAAATTCTAAAAAACTAAGAATCTCAAACAAACAAACCTCTTCTCATATTTAAAAGCTAACTAATTTTTGTGATATAAAGTTAAATGCAAACTCAAACAAAAAAATTAATCTCTTATTTATTTAAAATAGTTCCATTATTCATAATTAGTAAATTTATTTTAACAGTAATGGTGATTCTTATTAAGACTAAATTTTTATTCACAAGTGGTATTTCCGTATCAAGAAAATAACATTGAATAAAATCTCTTGCAGAAAATCGTCCACCTTCCATAACATTTACTCAATCATAATCAATAGAGGTAAGCTCAAGAATGACCATTAATAACCATTTTACAGAGATTGTTCACTCCCGAGAGGTTTTACTGTATACTAATGCTAAGCCGTAAGAACAAAGATGGGATACGGCAACTCAATTTTAGCTTTCAATAAGTGTATTATTTTGCCTTTGATTTCGAATTTTAATTTTCATACGTGCTATCATATTTAACACTAGAAAGACTGAAACTTAGTATACACCTATATTGCCCAAAAGCAGTCAAAATGACTGGATGGTAAAAGAATAAGTAAAATTTATTTAAAATTTATTTTTAATATTTTTTATATTATTTACAGTTATATAACCAGTTATTAGTAAATATGAACAATAAAAAATTAAATATTGCACAAAATTCTAAGAAATGGTGTCATTATACAAATCGTTGTTTTTCTAATTGAAATTAAAAGCAGTAAAAATGATTTCCTAGGGCAATCTTGTGTTAATTATTTTCAAAAAATAGGTAGAAATAATTTTTATGAACAAGAATGTGAGGGTAATTTTATATTTTTAATGCATAGAGTTCATCCATTACTCAATAAGTATTGTATATTAAGCATAAAAAAAATTAAAAAAAAACTGTGTTCAAAAAAAAATTTTACCTTCTAAAAATTCAATTGATAAATTATTTTAAATAGTTAAACATAAAATAAAACATCATAAGGTTAAATAAGGTTAAACATAATAAGATAAGGTAAAAAAAAAAGATATAAATAAATGTCATATCCACAACTAATTTAAATAAAGCATTGCATTTTGAATAAGTCTTATAATCTCCTAATATTTGATTAATTGTATTTATTTACCTTTTAAAAATTGATTAGAAAGCTACATTTTTTTGCTTTTTTTCAAAATTACATTCTCACATTTAAATTAAGCCTTTTCCTATTGAAAAAGAATAGATTGCTGAAAAGTTATTATTATAAGATAATATTATAGTACCATTACATATTAAAGGTTTTTTTTTTCTCTTTTAAACTTATTTTTATTTAGAATTGAGACTTTTTTTCTTTAATATTTTAATTTACTCTACAATTTTACAATTGTATACTGTAATGGTAAGCTGTTTTAAACATGAAAAAATATGTTTGTCCAGTTAAAAGTCTTTTCCTTTTCAAAACAGTTACACTATTGAAAGATGCAATGTCATAAAATTATTACTCATAATACTTTGAGTTATTATTTGACAGGCCCTTAAATTTTAAATAAACCAGTAACAATTTTAATAAATAAAATAATTTACTTAGATTTAGGTATTGTCTTTAATTTTCAGTATAGAATTTTGTTACATCATTATTAATATTAAAACAAATTTGGATAATTAAACCAATAATTAGATTGATTAAATTTTAATGATAAACCATTTTAAATAGGAAAAAAAATAAATTTGGGCACTTAAAATATACATTTTCTTTTAAAAAAACTTAGATTCATGAAATTATATTAATACATCATTTCAAACATGAAGAATTAAATTTGTGCTTCAAATTGAGCATTTTCCTTTTAAAAACAATTGTTTATGATAGCTACAATCATCAATATTATCTTAGCACCGTACTATAGTGAATGTTAAATTCATTTTAAGCAAATATAAGACATTGTATTTCAGTATTGGCCATGTTTATATACATAGTACATTATAAACATTTACAAACATTACAGTCTTATGGCTTTGCAGCAATAACAATCTATTTTTCTTTCAAAAATAATGTAATTGCTTCGAAAGGGAAAAATCTTAGTTTTAATTACCAAATTTATTATTTCAAGTTTTAAAATGGCGAACCAATATCATTTTTAAGTAAAGTAAACAAAAATGATCCAATAAAAGGAAGATAAGTCTTAATTCAAAATGCAAGGCTTTTTTCTCTTAGTTTCAAATTTGAATGACAATCATTTGTTCTTAAAAGAATGGTTTGTCTTATCTTATTCATTGTTATCTTTTTTAAAACGGTTTATCAATACAATTTTGAGAGGATTAAATAAAATAAAAGTTAATCAATCAATTAAGAAATCAAACGCTTAATTTCAACAATGTTTTGGAAATGATTGATGTAATTAATTGAAATTCCTTTAAATTAAATGACAGTATATCTTATAACATTAAAGTATACAATATTTCTCAATCAGAATTAAACTCATAGTATATTTTAAAACATTCTAGCATTGTTGTGCAGTTTATACATGAGCATGCAAAGCAATTATAAAATTTTTAAGTAAAATAGTAAGGAAAATAATTTTTTTAAATAGCATACATTTTAGAAATTTTAACATTTCATACAATTTTTAATTCAGAAGCATTTGAAATTACTTACCCGAAATAAACTCTCTTCCATGAAGTTCCTTGACGAGAATTTTTCAGGGCATCTCACTCTTTCTTCTGAAATACATTAGCCCTTTGCTACAGCCGAGACTGAACAACGCCAGTTCACAAATGGACCACACATTTGAACGTCTTCCTGTTTGGTATATTTTTAAAACCCCGTTTAGGAGGAGGGGTCTCCTTCCAAGGTGTTTTTGTTTAATTTTGAACTTTTTTTCACATTTCTTCCAACATTAAACTCATAATTTAAATTTTTTTTAAAATATTTTCTTTTTTGATATGTAATTAGTAAATCCATTAAAATAAATTCGTAAGTCCGCAACCAAATTTTTAGAGGAAAATTTTGTTAGTCACTTTCGAGAATTATGAACAGCATTTTCTCGTTTTTATTAAATACCTAAAATATTTATCTTTTCGTGATAAAAATATTTATATATATTATATATATATATATATATATATATATCTATATCTATATCTATATATATATATATATATATATATATATATATATATATATATATATATATATATATATATATATATATATATATATATATATATATATATATATATATATATATATATATATATATATATATATATATATATATATATATATATATATATATATATATATATATATATATATATATATATATATATATATATATATATATATATATATATATATATATATATATATATATATATATATGTATAAACCTACAGTAAGTAAAAGTTTACTTGTTAAGAATTATTTTCGGCATCAAAGAAAAGTAATTGGTTTATTCATATTTATATAAAAGAAAAGTTTAAGGTGCATAACAAGTTCAAGGTGAGATTGTAATGTCCAAATGTCCAGCGTGTAGCAATTCAATCACCCATCCTAAAAAAAAATATTTTTCCCGCTCATACTAAAAGAATTTCTTTAATAATTATTTTAATAATTGAAAAACCATTCGTTATTTTTATGAGATTTTAAACAGAGAAAATATAAAATAATTTATGAATAAATTAATTACGTTAGATGAAAGGTAGCTAGGATAGACATTTAATGCAAATTTGTCAAAAGCGCTTACTAAATAAAATTTTTGACTCATGGGGCATTTTCTTACCAATGACTTGGACGCATTATTAAATTCTGGTTAATATCTGAACATAAAAAGGTGTCAAGTTTTTTTTTTCCATAATCTTATTTTAAATGTTGTTTTCGCACACACTAGCTCTACTACACAGGTCTAGTGGATGATCTTGGTATCTTGTTAAGTAGACATTTATTTTAAATTATTTATTATCCAAGCCATATTAGGGAATAAATATTGACACATACATAACTCAAAATACTAATTCGTAAGTGAACTTTTCACTACATTAAGAAGGAAATTTTGAATACGCTTCAATACGTTTGAAAATTATTATTTATTTTGGTTGATTTGATAAATATTTTAAATTATTTTTTTTTTTTTTTTAAAAAACTTTAAGTGTCAACTTTAAATGTATATTTAGACACAGTCCTGGTAGTTCTACCTATCGAGGGAGATAGAAGTATGGTAGCTATTTTTTCCTTGATATTTAAGAAAAAAAATTTTTTAGTAAAGATAAAAGGTCTATGATTAAAATGACTATATTCACAGCTATATTTAAAGATTAACCATTTGATCTACTGTTATCAAGTTTTTGATGGAACTAAACCAAATATGCATGGCGAGGAAAACCACGAAAACCTCCCTCGGTTTCCAGAAAAATAAAATTCAAAATTTCCAGAAAATTAAAATATCAAAAGAAGAAAGTGCCTCCATCTTCAAAGAGTTTTCGTATGCCGTCTTTAGACAACTGTTACATTCAGATTTACAGAGCTAAATTTTTAAGGAAATTTACAGGTTTTAGGACGGAAGGAACAAATATCATCCACGCCAATATTTTGATTATTGTTCATTCTTTGACCACTTTATCGGTGACTAACCTCATGGTATGTGAGGTAGATTAAATGAGTCAGCGAATTAGTCTGAAATTCACTGCCAAAAGAATTTCTGAGATTGGTGAGTGATAGCGATTTGAACAGGATTGTGTACCTTTTAATATGTTTAAAATAAAGCATAAAATATTTTTAAGCATAAAAGTGGGGTATTTAATGAAATTAAGGCAAACTGTGAGATCGGAGCCAGCTCACATCATGAAGCGACCTCATAAGAACTGTTGTGATGTTGAAATTGTACCGGTGTTCAGTGAGTGATAGCGGGCTCGGCGTCCAATAATAAAGGTCTTTTCTTTCATGTAACTTTTTTTCCGAGCTTTTGCCTCCGTTACCTTTTTAATTACTTATTAGTAATTCTCACCTGATTATGTGTTTATTCAGCAATATTGATAACAAATGCCGGAGTTCAAGATAAAAAGTTTGCAAAATAAAATTATTTCAAAAAATATTGAACTGAAAATAAAGAAATTATCTATCTCATCTTCCGAATAAAATAAAAGTCTTCTTTAAATAGTTGTGTGTAAAAAATTATTTAAAAATAGTAAATAGAAAATGGAGGGATTCTTTATCCAATTTTTTGAATAAAAGTTATTTCTTGAAGTGGTTATATGTAAAAAAAAATGGCTCGAAATCGCAACTAACTTTTATATTTTATTGGTGATTGAAAATTGATGTGATGCATAGCAATTGTAATAATAATAATAATAATTGTTTTTGATATCATTCCTATTTAAGGCATGTGTAATACGCAGCTCTCTTTTAACCATGACCTTCAGAAATGTTTCTGTGCCCTTTGGCCTGTACGTCTACATCAGCTAAACCATAGTGTTCCGCCCTTGGCCAAAGGATCCTCCTTGTCTTGTTCCCCTTTTCTGAGAATCAGCAATAGAACCTTGTTGTTAGCACATCTGGTTATTTGAAAGGAAGAGTCTGTGCATCGTTTACAAATTGTTTTAAAAATTTTTATTATTATAATTTTTTTTGTCTAGATTAAAGGAGCATCAAGAGGAAAAGCATTCATCCTAAATTTTACGTTACAGCACTAGTTTTTTTTTTTTCTTAAAGCATTACTGATATAATATTCACTAGTGTATGCAAATTTCGTAATGCAAAATATATCACTTGATAAAAAAATTAAGAATTAACCTCATTTAATTTTAAAATATTTTCATATGCTTATGCTCGATATGTCATTCTTTTTTTTTCGTTCTTAAACACTATTTAATTCAATCCAATCAACCAAAATTATCTTGTCAAAAATATGTCATTCGCTCACCATTGACGGTCGACAAAAAATAGATAAAGAAACAATAAAGAAATAAAACGTCATAACAAATGTCTTAATCCCAATAGATTGAAATGCAAATTTTTCAGGAAACCGCTGCCATTATATGTCTACTGAAGTAAATGAAAAAACAAAACTTCCTTTTCAAGCTATATATCCTTGCAATATTAACAACTTTCAGTACAGCTGCAAAATTTTTAATGTTTTGTAACATTTTAATCATTTAAAGACAGTTAGAACAAACTTCTTTCCAGTTAAAAATTATATCTATTATCTAAATCATGGAATAGTTTATCGGTCTGAACCTGTCATATGCAACGACTAACTGATTTTAAATTACATTCGAAAACGATGGCTCCTCATAGTAACGTAGAATAGTTTTGTAGAGGGGAGTAAGGGATCAGAGTTTTAGAGTTAATGAGAACCTCTTTTCTTGGTACTCACTCTTCATAGAACTTTTATTTGTTATTTTATTTTTTATCAAAATTTAACAGAGCGAAAAAAAATTACTATACATAATAAGTGTTTCAGAAAGAATTAATGCTAACAATTAATAAAAAACTGCAAACTAGGATAAATCGCGTTTGTGCTCCTTCGTCACACGAATTCTCCCCCTCTTCAGTGGGCGTAATTCTTAATCAATCTTCAACTGTCAAAATCGGAGGGGTGAAGAACTAAGATGAAGCTTGGAGAGGGGTGCCAGAGGATTATCCTTTATCGCCTTTTATTTGCAAATTATTTATAGCAAGCTGATTATAATATTGATTAGTAGAGGAAAGCACGTGCTTTTTTGAAAGTTATTATCGTAAAATTTCAAAAATTTATTCTTGATTTAAGTTTAAATTATTTAATTTCAGGCAATTTATCAAAAATGAAATAAAATAATTCTATATTTATCACTTTATATAAAGGTTGTTTTAAAAACCATACATTTCCATGAATTATAACTTAATGCTGCACTTTGAACTTTTTTCTTTTTAATTTGTTTTTGATTGATAAATCATTTTTTCTTAACTAATTTGGTGCTGTGAATGTAATAGTTAAATCATAGTCATAAACAACAGAAATAATTTAAATAATTACAATTAGTTAATTACAATATAAATAATGTAATTAATTTTAAATTATTAGATCGGATGAAGTTTATGACTTTGCATTCAGAACATACTCTTAAAAAGTATAACCCTATAGCCTCTGTGGGGGAAACATTTTGAGCGTGTTAGGTGGGTCATCTTCACCATCATTTAGTAGCCTTTGTAGCACTCCTTACAATGCCTTTTGTTCATTATGGGGGAATAACAATTAAAATAATTTCAATTTGTTTCATTTTGCCAGCACTTGAAAACTTTATAATTTGAGTAGCAGGTCTTATATTTATTCGATTGATTACATACATGACGGTAGTCAAAATCATTGTAAACTAAATTTTTTAAACCAAAATTAATATAGAGAATTGTAAGACTTACGAGAATCTTAAATATTAAAAACTAAGCTTTCATTTAAATGGGAGAAATTGACAAGTATATATTTTACTTCCAAAGTTTATACAATTTAAAACATAATTTTAATTATCACTGAAAATTTTTAAATTTGCTAAAAATTTTCTTATTATGGGCTATATTTTAGTCTAAAGTACCAAAATTAATAATAAAAAAATTCTCATGTTAAAAAAAAAGGAGAAGAAAAAAAAGAAGCAAAATATATAGTACTGCCATCTATCTGTAATGTTGTTAACTAAAAAGTGTTAATTATTATTATTTATTTATTTCATTATTTCTTTCACCAAAAAAGATAGGACATGAATTGAAAAATTTACTTTGGAATGAAACTTAATAATAAAACGCAATAGTCAGGCAATTGTAAGAAAACGCATTCGATTATTTAAGTATACTTTACAGATACGTTAAATCTCAAAATCATTAACGATAAAAAGGACTGGTGATGCCTGCGTAGCAGCGATGCTCTTGTAGTTCTATACAGGCTCAAGAGACTTTTTACTACTTTTTTTTAAAAACAATTATAAATAGAATATAAATTTAAATAATTTCACTTATTTTATTGCATTTCTTAACTTATTAGATGTTTTTTTGTTATTGAAATTACATAATAAAATAAATAATTTAATCTTCAATAAGTTAATAATACTTAAAATAATATATTTAACCAGAGCTTTAAATAGATACAAAAAGAAGAAAAGGATTTTTATTAATTTAATAGAATTAATAAGTATAATGTAAAATTTGGAAACAAAAAATTAGTATTTACCTTTCAAAATTAACAGCCCATAAATATTAACAACAACAACCTTTTTTAAAGTTGGTTTGCTGAAAAACTTATTTCATGTTCATTAAAAATGATTTTTCCATCTTTTGAAAATTTAGATGCGATCAACTATAAATTGCATCTTATCAAAATTTTCGATGAACAGTTGATTTTATTTGCTAATTCTTCACCAAAATTTATTTCTTGATTTTGTTTTATTAAAGATATTTTGTCCTATTAACTGTAAACGCTTTATTATATATATATATATATATATATATATATATATATATATATATATATATATATATATATATATATATATATATATATATATATATATATATATATATATATATATATATATATATATATATATATATATATATATATATATATATATATATATATATATATATATATATATATATATATATATATATATATATATATATATATATATATATATATATATATATATATATATATATATACATATATATATATATATATATAATTTTTTTTTTTTTTTTTTTTTGACTGTTTATAAAAATTGCAATTTAAACTAATGTCATTTTAGTGAAAGATTAAATTATTACTGTGATTTAAGTATCGGGTAATATGTAATAAGTGAAAAAATATAATAAATAAAAGGAATTAATTTATTTTTAAACTAACATTATTTTAAAGCAGAATCTTAATTAAAAAAGAGTTAAGAAAATTGCTCTAAATTATTTCCAACTACTACTTTTCATTTAAATATTGTTAACAAATTGGAATTAAACGTAAAATAATGCCGTTTATGAATAAAAATAATGAATAATTCGAAAATATCTAGGATACCTAACAATTAGCTGCTGCAATCGAACCCGGTTCAACCTATCGTTAATCAGGTTCTTTACCACTGAGCCACGGCACAAGTACTTTAAAATTTAACAACAAAATAAAGCGCTCTTGAATTTTCAAGCATATTGTTTTCGTAACTTGTCCGGCTTGCATACGTAATTAATTTTAAGAGTTAATATTCTTAAAATTTTCTACTATTATATAAGGCTTCATTCCAAAGTAAAATTTACCATGCCATGCTTTCCTTTTGTTATGAATTATTGAAAATTCGATACGGATAAATACCCAGGATTTTCTATATTTAAATCAGTTATTTTTTGTTTATGAGAAAGAGAAACTCACGCAGCCTCTTTGGGCACAATTGAAGATTATAAACTTGTTCTGTAGTAATAACTGGCAGTTTTAATTTAATTTTTTTACTAAAATAAACTAATTTTTCTACTAAATTTCTACTAAATTCAATGAAATAAACTAACCATCACATAAAAACAAAATTCTGTGATGAAAATACATAAAACAATAAATTATTTGGCATAATAGTTAATAACTTTTGTGCTAGAAAATTAGCTTAATTTGCCTGAATCCTATAGAAAAACTTTGTTTTATAAAAAAATAAAAAATACGAGGCAATTTAGCATTAATGTATATTTAATTTAATAATATTTATTTTTAATACTAAAATTTGTTAAATTTTTGCTCCGATTTCATGTATTCCATCATATATCCAGCTTTTAAATATCGGTCAGCAGTAAAATCACCGATTCCGTTAGCATGGATACAAATAAGATATCGTTATTTGATATCAGCCCAATTATAATAATTCCGTTGAAATATTGTTATCTGAAATACGTTATCGGTACTTTATAAGAAGTCTTGCATTGAACCGAATCTGATACAACCAATACCATGCCAATAAAATGCCGATATAAGACGGTCCGATGACCGACAGTTGCCGATATCACCGACAACGGGCCGCAACGTTAACGACCTAATGTGTTTGCTGGGAATGCATCTAAAAACAAAATAAATATTGAGAGTATTATTTCTTTTCATAATAGAGTGAAATTAAGTTAATTAAAAGGGATGAAATATCAGATCCTTGTGGCATTCCACCTATTTGAACAAAATTATGTTTTACATTATACAGATAATTATTTCGAAGACAAATATTAGTGGAATTTTCCAATTATCGAAACCGCAGTTAAGGATATTTTTATTATCTTACAAAAACTCAAAAGAACTTTTAGTTTAGAAAGGGAAATGCTATTGAAGAGATCTTAGAAATCAAAATTCGCAATAGAATTAATTTCATTTTGTTTAATAAATTCCAAAATATATTGATAACTAGTGATAATCTAAGAAAAACCTTTTCTTAATAATTTTATTAATATTTTTATTTAAGTAGTTAGAGAAAATGGAGCCAGGTTTAGTTTGGTAACTATTAGACCCACAAGTTTAATAGTTACCAAACTAAACCTGGCTAGATGAAATAGGAATTCTAGATGAAATAGAAGTTTTATGAAATTTTGGACTGATAATTACGGAAATATTATATAATTAATTATATATTTTTATCCATTTATAGATAGATGAAATTTCTTTATCTGATTATATTATTATATAAATTACTAAGCAGACACTTTTTACAATTTTTCTAACCCTTTATCTAAAAGTTCATCATGGAATTTTTTGCATGAGATATCATAGTTATCGGTAGTTTTGTCTATGAGGGTAAATACAAAATGTTTACAATCTTATTAGCCCAATTCGAAGTATTTCCCATCTTAATAGTGATATTCGAAATCGGATATATTAATTTTCCGTAAATTTTTTTTAATATCATTGTAATTAAAAAATAGTTCTGACGAGAGTCTTATTATATTTATATCTCTTAAATACGTTTAAATATTTTAATGGAAACAGCCTTTTTAAATTGTTATATACATTATGAAATTTAAACGTGTAAAAAAGATGTTTTAAAAGATAATATTAAAATATCAGTTATCTAATATTTTCATTTTATTAGGTAAAGCTTTACTCATTTTGGTAAATACTCATTATTCAAGTAGTAGAGTTGTTAAATTCAGTTTTACTTTAAATATGTATAAAAAAAGTTGTTAATAAGATCTTGAAGCTTTCATTATCTTTAAGAGAGGGTTAATATCGTAATGTTGATTAAAATTACTTTTTTTATTAGAAATGAAATTCACATTTAATTTGTCACTATTAAGATAGTTTTTATTACATTCTTATCCCCGTTACCTTGATTCGTACTCTTATCTTCAATTTGAAAAAGCGAGTAAGTTAAGGAGTCATTAAAGTTAATCTGTGCATGTGGGAAGATATGGTTTAGCTCATAGAGCAAAATTATTTTGTGTAATATCATGTAATAATTTTCTTCAGTAGTCTACAATATCTAAAATATTAATTTTTAGCTTTTAAAATCATGTACTCTAAAATTCTAGTTTATTGATCCTTTTATTACTGTTTATATCTGAATAATGATGATTGATTCTAGTGTTAAGAGAGTTACTTATCTGATCAACATATTTCATATTGCAAGAAACATAGGTCAACATAACATGGAAATGCCATTATTAATTTTACAAACAGATTTACAGCTATCATTATTTTGAATTATATGCTGTTGTTTTTTTTGTCAATATCGTTGCAAGTTTTACAACTTTTATCGCCATACGCAGGGGCCCCCATCAGGGGGGAAGGTGGGCGCACGATGCGCCCACTTAAAGCTTGGGGGGAATTTTTACACTAAGTAAAACGAATAGTTTGGGGGGGGGAATTTAGAATTTACCCAAGAATGCGCCCAAGAGCTTGGGGGGGATGGGGGCTACTGGCCATACGAATTATAAGGCGGAGAAAATTCTGGTTTTAAATGAAATTAGAAAATTCTGGTGTAAAATTCTCTTGTTTTCAGAGTAGCAGGTTGTCGATCCGAAAGTACCCACTGAATCAGGCTCCTCGAACCGGGTACAACATGTAGAATAGTTAATAAGTTTAAAATATTTTTTACCAAGTGCTAAACTAATATGTCTGTTTAAATCCATAAGAATAGGCAGTAATGTTCCAAAAAACATGAATTTAGAAAAACGAAACGGAAACAAAACAAAAACAAAAGTAAGTTTACAGTCAAAAATACTTAGCTGCATTGCTGCATTGATTATGATTGCTGCATTGATTATTATTAGCGGCATTGCTGCACTGATACTAATGCTGCATTGGTTATGAACACTAAAAATGTAACACAATAAAAACAAAAAGAATAAAAGAAAAGAGAGTTTAACCTAAAAATTTCAGAAAAATAATAAGTATTATTTACAACGCATAAGCTCCAAGTTTATGAATGCATGAAGCAAATTAAAAATATGAAGAAGACAAGAAAAAAAAATTCAACGAGAAGAAATAATATTAACATTTAAAAAATTCAAAAAATTATATAAATTAACTTTAAAAATATAATAAATAAATAAAAACTCTGGAAGTAAAATAAAGAAAAAATCATCAGCTCACGCGATTAGATCCTCAATGATGTCAGAATCACCAAAAATATTGAAACGAAACAGAACATATTAAGTAAGAAATGCAAATGCAATATTAAGCAAACAAAATTTTTTACGTGATATCTTCTCGATATGCATACATTTTTATCGACAAATATTTTTTAACGAAAAGCATTTGAATTTTAAACAGAGTTTTTTTTTTAAATACAGGGTTATTCATAATTCCGGGGTTTCAAAGCGTTATAGTAAAAAAACGAAGACGAATATGGCAAAAAAGAACATATGAAATTTTTCCGAAAGTATTCAAGTTTTAATTTAAGCAGTTGCCGGTAGATGGCAGTAACATGTACAACTGAAGCCAGTTGTAATAAACATAAGGTTGTAGTAAACAGAGGGAATTATGAATAACCCTGTATAAAGAAATATTTTAATATGCTGTTCCTTCGCATTTTATGTATATCGTAATTAATTGCGTTTCTGAAAAATCCCATATTGGGCCAGAGGGTCAAGGAGGCTTAAGACTCCGCAATTTCGTGACCAATAGCGTGATGGTGGCAATGTGGACAGCATAGCCTACTGATCACTTTTGCATCCTAGATAAGCCCATATCCATCGATCTGCGGCTGGGTGTGCTTCAAATATTCTAATTAATTAGTGTAAATTACGAACGAAGTTACTAAATAAAATTTTTAACTATCAAAATACGGATCGAGGGTAGGTCCAATTTTAAAATTTTAGTTAAGGTTGGAGAATGGTCAATATTTTGGGCACTTATATGTTTATTTCTCTTTCTGTATTTTTAGCCATATCACTGAAATATTTAAATGTATTTGCATATCCGTTTATGCAACGATATTTTATAAGAAATATGTTTTTTATTTTAATTAACAATGATAGTACAAATTTTGAATTGTAAAGTGTAGACATTTTTACGCACTTTTAACCCACGCAAGATCGACTGACAGGATACAAAATTTGAGTTAAATTGGTCAAATAATGTCTCAATTATAAAGTATCAAAGAACGTTGTATTTTATATATTATTTTTTTATGAACTATTCGATCGATTTTATTAAAATTTTGTCTTTTGATGTCTCAAATTACACATTTTAAAATGTTTCTGCACAACAATTCAAACTATTTTAGACCATTTTTAAATATAATAATAAATAAGTATGAAAACATATTGTTCGCCTATAATAATTTTTACTTTGGATTTTGCTCAAAACTGCAAACTTCAACGAAAAAAAATATTTTTTTTAAAAACTGCTGCTTTAATAAAGAGCTTAAAATTTGGTATAGATAATACCGATATAGCTTACATTAATTAAAAAACATTAAATAAATCTAAAAAGTTCAATAATTCTAATTCAAAATTAATTCAATATAAAACTACTCATTTGGAAATAAATTAACAAATTTATAGTGGTTTCTTTAAAAATTATGAAAATTTCTCATGTAATAACAAAAACATATTAACTAAAAATATTTTTGTAAATATTTTAATGAAATATTTACTTGACTGTATTTAGAATATTTTATAGTACATATTTATATTCTGAAAATTTTTAGCTCATTTTAAACTAAAGAACAGTATATGGATAAATTTCGAAAAACTTGCGCTATTGATGTCACATGACTCAAAGTAATTTTAATTTGTGAAGCAAAATTCAAAAACAAATTTTTTATCTAATAGCATTTAAATTAGTTCACAATATATTTTAATTATTTCTATGAATACAGATGTATATACATAGAAATAATTATTCTAAATATAATGCGTTTGTAATACGATTTCAATACGCTAGGTACAGCTAAATTTTTATGTCCCAGCCTTCTTAACTTCTGATTTAAGTGCAATAAAACAAACTTTTAATCGAAATTACTTTTCATTAATTTAGTTGTGAAAATCTTGTTATTAGTAATGCTAGCTAAATATTGGTTCTTCAGGAGGGGTGAATTAAAAAAGACTACGAAATTAAGCTAGCAACAGAACGAAATTAAACATAAACTTTTAAGCACATAACGACACAATTAATAAAGATAAAATAAATTTATTATAATATATTTATTTATGACCATGTGATTTATTGATTTAGTACTATTATTAATAATGAATATTTTAATATGTAATTATATAATAATATAGTAATAATATACAATAATATTTGGTTTTACGTTATAAAAATAAGCAAAACGAGTTAGGGTAAACCAACCAGTGAAGGAACACTACCCAGTGAAGGAACATTTCATATATATTCATTAAAAATAAGAATTTGAAAGTTTTTCTTTAGATTGATTGGTAACAATAGCTTACTGCCAAACAATAGGAAGTCATCTAGCAATATTTTGGATTACCTGGTCAAATAGATTTCTCTGAAAAATTTTTTGAATTTGTTATTATCTCTGCAACACCTTGCTTCGTTGAAAAAATTATAAGGTGAGTGTTTGTACTTATACGTTTGAAGTGGAATTAATTGCATGTAGTAGTCTTATTTTTCTCACTGTGAAAAAGAGAATTCAAAATATAGTTATTGAAGTTACGTTTTATTTTTTTTAAAGCACCATAGCATAATCAAGTACTGAGATAAGGGGGTGTTTATTCACTGGATCACCAAATGATGAAAAACCAGTGAAGGAACAAGTGTTCCTTTACTGGGTTTTTCTCCCAGTTAATGAAAATAAAAGAAATTTTTTAATTTTCTTGTACTTTTAGTCATATTATACATCAAAATTCTGTTTAAAAGACAAAAAACAACTTCCAACCAGTGAAGGAACAGGCATGTTCCTTCACTGGATCACCAAACGATGAAAAACCAGTGAAGGAACAAATGTTTCTTTACTGGGTTCATTTCTCAGTTAATGAAAATAAAAGAAATTTCGTAATTTTCTTGTACTTTTAGTCATATTATACATCAAAATTCTGTTTAAAAGACAAAAACCAGCTTCTAACCAGTCAAGAAACAGGCATATTCCTACACTGGGAATACTTCCAGTGAATGAACAGTAATGTGTGATATATGATTTTACATGACTCTAGGATAAGTAATTCTGCTATATAGAGGACAACCGAAATTTTGTTAAAAATTGTATGAATAATTCCTGAAATAATTTCAGTTCAAAATGTTAATTTAATAGCTTAATTTATGAAAAAATTATAATTTATATTTATTAACGGGGTGTGTAGTTACATCAAATGTTAGGCAACTTAATAAACTATGTTTACAAATCGAAAACTAATTAAATATAATCATAAAAATAGAACATTTTTTCGCTGGCTTTTGCACCAAGAACTCCTAATAAGCTATCATTATAGGATAGCAACGTGATTATATAATTTATAGAAACTACTTTACAATGTTAGAATTTAGAAGTAAGTTCCTCTACAAAAATCAAAGTTAAACAGAAACGATACTCAATTTCTTCAGAAGCTTGAGAGGGAAATCCCTCAAGATATGTTGTAAATTTTTAACACAGCATTGACGGAAGAGTCTAATATCGAAAATGTCCAAGAGCCTGTACTTTTTCCAATATGGAAGAAGCACGTATTAAAAGAAGACCACTTGGTTAAGTCAAACTTAGGAACTGAAGCTAGTATTGATAATGAATGCATATTAGATATCGAATTTGAAATGAGTCCTCATGCTGATTCTCTTAGTTGAAAAAAGAAATGATTCTGTAAGTAAAATCAGTACTTCTAAAGATCCTCTAGATATAAGTCAACAAGAGATGGATTTGCCTCAAACTTCAAGACACCTTTCCCCCGTCTATTTTCGAGAAAGGCATTCTAGAAATGTTGCTGAAAAATCAGAAGAAGTTTGGAAGAGCCATTTACATTGGCCAAATATTGATGATAAAAAGAAAGGTCAAATAAGAAGAAAAGCGAATAAATTACCTTTTGCACTAACTTCAGAGAAATGGCAAAAATTTCAAGAGGCTGAAAGATCTAAAAAACATTAAAACAAGAGAACATGGAAAAGAAAAAGAAAGAAAAAATACTTAAAAAAGAAAAAAAGCTTCAAGAAATAAGAAGAAAAAGAGTAAACAAAAAGGTGATAAAATAATAATGATAATAAACAGCATCGGATGACACAATGATTTAGATTTGACTGTCAAATTATAAGAAAGAACGATTTTTTTAAATTTATTTTGTATTTAACATCACTTTAATTTCTAGTTCATGATTACAGAAAAAAGTTAGCATTTTACAAGTACTTGTATCTCATAATTTCACAAATAGTCTTGTTTTTAGTCGGACCTCTATTTAACAAAATCACTTAATACCAATAATAAGCTCGTTATATGGAAAATTCGTTAAATAGAAAATCACCTCTTAAAATACTTAAACAACACAAAACAGGTTTTTAATTCTTAAACACTAGACATAATTAAAATAGCAATTGATACACTTTTATCTTGTAAACTAGTATCTACTATTTATCATATAAATCTCAACCATAAAAGAAATCTGCATGGAAAGCAAGAATAGAGCAAAACATTATCCAGTGTTACACTATCATGTTATATACATTTTCAACTAAAAAAAGTCTAAATTTATGTATAAAAATATAGTTGCATTTATTATAAAAGTAATTTTAAACATACATTACCACTTGCGTTAAGTTAAATTGCTACGGATGAAATCCGTTAATTTGAAGTGAGTTTTTCGTTTGAAGTGCAAACAAAAAGGGAAAGGGAATTTACTGCTTTCTCTAAGATAATTTTTAGACAAAACAGTAATACATTTCATAAAGCAGTGGCTTCGAAAATTAATTTAATGTCATTTCCCCCATAAATTGCTTTAACAAGTTTAAAATGTTAAGAAATATTTTGGAAAATAGGGAAATTGGATCTCAATGAAAAGTTCGTTAAATAGAAAATTCACTTCGCTATATGGAAGTTATTTTACAAAAAAATTTCCAAAATGCTCTTGGTTCCTCGAAAAAATTCGTAAAATAGGGAAATTCGTAGAATGGAAGTTCGTTAAATAGATGTCCGACTGTATTTGAATGGTTAAAAAATTCATAAAGAGCATTAAAAAATAACCAAAATTAAGTGTTCCTTCACTGGGCAATTTTGTGTTCCTTCACTGGTAAGAGCTGTTCCTTCACTGGGTCTTCTTACTACTTGTTATTTGAACCTCCAAAACTTTAAAACAATATTATGTAAGTTCTCTGCAATTTTTTTGCATAATTTGCAATTAGTAACAAATATGTTGACACTGTCATTTAACTGAAATTACGAATTTTGAAATTAATATGATTTTTTAAAAGGCAAGCGAAGCTTAAGTGTTCCTTCACTGGTTAGTTTACCCTACAAGAATTATTGTGCTAAATTATTTTTGTTGAGTTGGTAAAAATAAATCCCAAGGCTCTCTCGACGGTCTATTTTTATATAAAGTAGTGATTTTAAAAATTGTCACTATCTTTACTTTATTCTAAGAAGAAGAAACTTTGACAATGTAAAACTGTTTTATTCACTTTACTTTCAGTTTTTATCGTAATTAATTTGAATTTTTCCAATGTCTTATAAACATTGTTCCTTTTTAATGAAATTTTTCTAAGTAAATTGGCTTGCGCCATCTTTTTTCCCAACTGTTACTCATCCACTCTGTAAAGTTTATTAAAATGAATATTTTTAGGTATCAGTGTTTGTATATATTAATATTAATTATTTGCTATGCAAAAACTCTTGCTCGTTTTTAATTGTTTTCTAATTTTAGTTACCCAAGCCTAGATCATAAGGGAATAATAACAATAACATGATTTGCACAATTATGTTGAGAAGGAGGAAAACAGTGATAGAGTGTTATTAAACAATCTACAAATTTTTTTTTTCGATGTCTCAGTTTCTTCAAAGCCTTTCAGACCTATTAAACTAATATAATATATCATAGAAAGCTGACTAAATTAGCATATTAATTAAAAAGAGAAAAAAATAAAACCAAAACAAGTTAAATTGATTAAACGAAAGCAAAATTATAATAAACTAATATTAAAGCAAATTAATTAAATTAAATTTAAAAAAATAATTGGATTAATTCAAATAGTTAAGAAGTAATTAATTGATTAATCACTTAAAAATAATCAGTTAATAATTAACAATAATAATTAATTATTTTATTTTTTTTAAAAATCAAATAATTCATTTAAAATTTAAAAATTAATTAATTAATTTAAAAATTTAAAACTCATTAATTAATTAAATGTTAAAAAATTAATTAATTTAAAATTTAAACATTAATTAATGAATATTTGAAAAAATAATTAATTAAAATCCAGGCTATTAAGCCAAAGCAAATTAACTGACGTAACGCAATAACAGCTAAAAACGCTATTGCACCGTGCACAAAAGAGAGTAAAAAGTACTTAAATGTTTGATCCAAAATAAATTTTTCTGCACTAAGAATCTATCTTAATAATTAGATAATATTTTCACTATGTAGTATTACATAGTTTAAAATGACAGGAAAATTTATATTGGAAATTCACGGTTTTCCCAATTATTCAATTATTTATAAAGTGAAAAATAATTAAAATATTTAAGAAAATATCATTTGCATAGAATAATTTTTGAATAAACGAATTTTGTATTTGTTTAACATTAATGGGTCTAAGCTGCCTCCTGATTAAACTATTGAAACCATCTTTTCAGATTGTAGAAGTAGTTTTTATTAATTTGAGTTTGAATTAAACATTAATAAACAGAGAAAGTTCCAATTAAGATATATATGTCCTATTTTTACTGCAAAAGAAAATAAGGGTAAATTTTAACATCAATATGTTCAAACTCACAAAGACAAAGGAAAAAAATTTTTTTTGAAATTTTTGATTCTTTGTTTAATGTATGTGATTTAAAAGAATTTTTAAACCAGTTGAAGCACTAGTGAATAGTAATTCTATATAAATCTTTTGCAATTTATATACTGACTCTTATACGTATTAGCAAAAATAAATAGATTTCCACTGAATTAAATAAATTCAATTATTTTTCAAATATCGCAGGAAAAAATTTGTTGATATGTCTAAAAAATTACTAATTTAATTACTAGTTTAAGAAATTAAATTATTTAAAAAGGAAGAGTAAAGAAACTTAACATTATTTTCAAAGAAAGTGAAGACTTGTTTGTTTGTTATGTAATGTTTTGCGTTGAATGGAAGGAAATTAAACCGTCGATAAGAGGACTTGTCAAAAATCTTAAAATCTTTTAAGAAGTGTATTTTTTGACTTATGCATATTTTTGCAAAAAAAAACTCTTTTGTAACTTAAGAATTACTGTTTATTTCATCTTCAGTTTTGTATCATTCAATTCAACATTTAAAAATATCATAAAAAAATACATAAATGCAGTCTAGAACTTCTTAATATTTTTTTATTATTAGTCTAACAAGAAGAAAATAATGTAATTTACGACGAGTTAAAGTAGTCGTAAAATTTCTCATGACATATATCAATGAAAATGTATTGATTTTTTTTAATAGTATTTTATGTGTCTTAGATTTGTGAAAAATTAGAAAATAAGGAAACGGATATGAAGATAGGCAATCCGGAGTAAGTTTTGTTCATTGTTCTACCATTCTAGATTTTTTTATTATTATATAATATATTATTAATATATATAAATATATTTTATGTAAATAAATATATTTTTAAATAGTTACATTTTCTTTTAAAACTGCTCAAAATCCTTTTTTTGTTTGCAAATTTATTCTGTTTTACCCTAAAAATAGCTTTGCAAACGTTTACAAAAAATTATTAGACAGAAAAAAAATTATCTAGTTCTAGAAATCCTAAGGTTTTTTTAATTTTTTTTTTAAACTAAGAAAGTGATGAAATATCTATACATAACAAATATAATGATAATAATTTACATCGCATGAAGAAATTTAATAATAAACATTTTATTTTTTATTTCAATCGACTCAGAAGAAATATGTTTTGAAATACCTTGAAATGTTTTTCTTCGATGATGAGTAACAAAGTAAATATTTTGTAATCAAAATTTTAGTTTGAATTCTATGAAAATTACCTCATAATTATAATACCTACTCTCGAAAGCCTTGTTTTGAAATAAAAATGTTTAAATTACGTTTTGCAGATTAATGTTTAGGCTAGGAAGAACCAAAATCACTATTAAAATGTGACAAATCACAATAGAGGATGGAAAGTATAAAAAACATTTAGAGCTTAATCAATTTCCGGAAAAACCCGGGAATAGGAAAAAATCTCTTAGATTTTCAATCACCAGTTGAACTGTCTCTTATGTTTTTAGTCTCACCTTCTTCAGCATTGATTTCGTGAACATTTCGTAAAAAGCATTAAAGCATTTCTTCTCAATGAAAAGCATTTCTTGAAAAGCATTCCACACAGGGTAAATTTTTATGAAAAATTCTAATTAGCTTTCTATATTACAGAAAATGAATAAAATTTAATAAACAGCTGACTTCAAAAATGGCGTACGATAAAAATTTACTATGAAATTTAAAATAAATTTCTGGTTAGCTGTCGAACTTAAAACCAAATGCAAAACGGTTAAATTACAGTAAAATTTTACAAATTAGCAAGGCAAATAAAACTTTTTTTCCAAAAAGAAATATATATATTCTAGTACATGATCAAAAAATATCTATTATTATGTATCCATGTAAACTGAAAGAAAAATGTCTGCATCATGAATTCTATACGTAATTACAGAACTTTTAACTTAAAACTCTCCTTGAAAAAATACATTTTTTCTTCAATTTCCCTGCTTTTTAGCGTGAATATATTCCATCAAGTTGATTGACTCTTTACAAATTTTTCGTAAATCCGTTGTTTTGAGCTCTGTCAAGAATTGAGATATTTATATTTTTTCTACAAAAAGGTTCCAATTGTCCCTGACTTTTCGAGAACTTCAAGTAATTAACGTCGTCAATATTATTTCTGCTGGCAATGTAAGCTGTAAGCACAAAAATGTTCGTCATGACTAAAACCTATTTGTAAAAACTTCTAAAACATTTTAGCCTGTAAATTTTTATTTCAAATCATGTGCTATGTCTACAATGGTAGAACTGTTTTATGATGTAATTATATTTCCTAAAAGTAAAGGAACATTTTTTATACATTAAAAATCATACCACATTAAAAATACTGGAGAATGTAAAAATTAACCTGGTCAAGCTTTCTCTAATGTTATCCGAACTAAAAATTGAATGTTATTTCCTTTTTTCTCATCTCATTTTCTCGCTTTATTTCCTATTACGATAAAAATGACAGTAGCGTTCGTACTAGGTAGGTAAAAATATCGGTCGTTAAATTAAATGATGTTTGTTGTACTTAGTCTCCTGATGATTTTTATAACTATTTTTTTTCCAGATCCGGAAACAGTTCGGACTCCGAAACTGAGACTCCTTCTTCGGTTAAAGGTAATGTGTGTATCTTTTCGGTTTATCAGCTTTTAACTACTGATGTCTAGAAAGTTTATATTTCCGAAAAAATACGAATAATTTTGGTAAGATCATAAAATGCGAGAGATCTTGCATTCATTACTATAATGTCAGACCTAATACTATACACCGAAGAGCCATTATATTATGATCACCCTGCTAATAACATGTAGGACCACCTTCAGCCCTCAAAACTGCTAGCATTCGCCGTGGCATTGATTCCTCAAGGTGCTGATAGGTAGTCTGAGGTATCAGGTACCAAGCTCTCACCAACTGGTCCTGCAATTCCTTCCCATTGCGAGGGGGTAGCGTGGCAGCACGAATTTGATTTTCCAAGTAGGCCCACAAATGCTCTATTGGATTAAGGTCAGGTGAATTTGGGAGCCAAGACATGACTTGAGAGTCACTGGAATGTTCCTCGAACCAATCCATGATGATTCGACCCTTTTGACATGGTGCATTATCCTCTTGGTAAACACCATTCCCCGTAGGAAAAACTGTTGCCATGAATGGGTGAACCTGGTCTGCAACTATGTTCAAGTAGCTTAAAGACGTCAGGGATTGTTCTATGAGGATTATGGGTCCTAATATGCCCCATTAAATAATTGTTCCTATGCAAGATACCATGAAAACCTGGGCGAGCCCATTGTTATAGATGGCGGTCATAATGTAATAGCTCTCCGGTGTATATTTTTACAATTCTTGTCAAATACAAAGGAAATACTATGTACAGTGTCGCAAAAAATAAAAAATAAGACGCACATTGAAACTTTTGTGTTAATGATCGGATTTCCACTTACTAAGGCTCAGTCTCAATATCCTCGACTAGGGTCTGAACTCAATATCCTAATTTATTAGTCCATACGATATTTCAAATAACGGATTTAGACACAAAAATGTTCTCTGAAGAAACATATTTTTATCCCGGCTTAGGATTGCTTTAAAAAAAGAAGGGACGCGGAAAGGAGAAGGTGATTTTAAAATGCGAAATAACCGCAATTTGAAAATTATACTCACAATAGTTTCGTCCCGTTTACAATAAGCGATAAAGAAACCTTTTTATGTTAATTTTACTTTTAGCGTATTTCGTGGTATCTTAATAATTTTTAATGCGAATCAAAAAATTTGTTCTCAGAATTATAAAATTCGTTTATTCTGAAGATAATTCCCCCAAAAAATATTTAGCAACAGTTTAGTATTTTTCTATATTTCATTTAATAATGCTAAAAAAATTAAGCCCCATTTTAATAAAAAGGCAATTTTAAATGGTAAAACTAAATATTCGAGCGAAATTGGTCAAATGGTTTTGAGGGGTAAAACTTTAAAAAGTTATTGGTCTAAAATTTGTTTTCTCGAGAACTATTCGACTGATTTCGTTCTTATTTTGTTTTGTTTTCTGGTCATATAAAATTACGTAAAATGTAAAAATCTGATCCTTACAGCAAAAGTCATTCAAAGTGTTAAATATTTTATGCTGTACATTCTGTATTAAAGTTTGAAAATGATTTTAAATTTTCATTTGCGAAACGTAATGTGTATATGTTTTTTACAAAAAAAGAAAAAAAAAGTGCAGCTGGAAAAACATATAAAGAATACTATCGATTTCTAAGGAATCTCTACAGAAGAAGAAGAAACTGAAAACACCAAAACCTGTTTGGTTGCCGCAGGAAACAGAAAGCTGTTAAGAGGCGATTATTAGAAAAACTTTAGACTTTCATCAGGTGATCAACCTGGTTTTAGTGTTTTCATCGAATTTCATCAAAGGAAATTCGATATGTTTCAAAGCATTTGCATTTCTTCTAAGTTTTAAGACTAATTTGCAACCCCTAATATTCACATCTGTTTGTTTGTTTGTTTTTTTTTTCAATTTCCATTGAGATCTAAAAATAAATACTGGGGTCTCATATTAAACTACATACTGTAAATCTTGTATGAAGTGTTTTTGTTAAAAAATTTTAAAAAAAGTACGATTTTTTTCTCCGTTTTTTAACAGTAGTTTTAACGTACATCATTGCTTTCGTTTACTGGATAAATATGTTCTGACTTACAACCGAAATTTATTATTTATTTTATACATCATAACATAAAAGAAAACTTTGACGTACTAAGTTTTCATTCATTTAGAAAATGAGATAGCTGTAATTTAAATTATAAATTAATATTTTCGCAGTCCAACATTTTTGCAATTATTGATTCTGCGAAACATGTTTCAGTCAATTTTGACATATTTTGATTTTACTTGATATTTTTTGCAATCGACTGTAGATGAAATTTTCATTTCTTACATGTCTCCTGTAGCATCAATTCATACCACAAGCATGAATATAAACACCTTAAAAATAAAAAAAAGAAAGAAAACGTTTATTTAAAAGTAAACGGTAAAGTTAACCTATGCATCAATCAAAAAAGAAGATGAACAATTAAATTGTTATGTATAAAAAAAATTTCAGCTCTCCTTAAAAATAATGGCAAACTCACATTAATGATAATATCTTCTTTAGGGGGAAATTTATATAAATATGTTCACTCTATAGTCCTCTCTCCTGCATTATTACCAACTATATTTTTTAACTCTATTTTTGTGCTTACAGTATACACCGAAGAGCCATTATATTATGACCACCCTGCTAATAACATGCAGGACCACCTTTAGCCCTCAGAACTGCTAGCACCCGCCGTGGTATTGATTCCACAAGGTGCTGATAGGTAGTCTGAGGTATCTGGTACCAAGCGCTCACCTACTGGTCCTGCAATTACCTCACATTGCGAGGGGGTACCGTGACAGCACGAATTTGGTTTTCCAAGTGGGACCGCAAATGCTCTATTGGATTAAGGTCAGGGGAATTTGGGGGCCAATACATGACTTGAAAGTCACTAGAATGTTCCTCGGACCGATCCATGACGATTCGACCCTTATGACAGGATGCATTATCCTGTTGGTAAACACCATCCCCCGTAGGAAAAACTGTTGCCATGAATGGGTGAACCTGGTCTGTAACTATGTTCAAGTAGCTTACAGACGTCAGGGATTGTTTTATGAGTATTATGGGTCCTAATGTTCCCCACGAAAGCATTATTCCTAGGCGAGATACCATGAAAACCTGGCCGAGCCCATTGTTATAGAAGGAGGGTGGTCACATAATGTAATAGCTCTTCGGTGCATAACACTGTATGTATTTACATTCGTTAAAATGGAAATTATATTTTATGCTTTTTTTAGATGACATACAGTTCAGAATCCTCCCCTGTGAAAAGACAAATGAAAAAGGAGTTAGTTCTATTGCTCAAATAAGCGCCACTTACGGTATGAATTTTCGATTTTATAAACTATTTAACGTGAAATTTATCAGAAATTCATATAAATATGAATTAATAAAATGCTCACATGAATAAAATGGAATAGACTGTTAGAATGAAATTGACTGCGTTCAAAATAGAAAATTTATCAACATTAAATATCATTTCGCAGAAAAATTGCAATGTTTTTGAAACAATTATTATTAAATTAAAAAAAAAGTTTGTATACAATTGAACAAGTCAAAAATGCATTTCAAAGTAGGTCCAATTTTTAAGCACGCGTTTTGAGATATGTCTAGTTTCTGATCGATGCATTTTGCGCTATAAACGAAAATAAAAAACTCATCAATAATAAAAAACTTATCAATTAGAAATAATGTTTAGTTTAAAAATCATTTTAAATATCGTTAGAGAAAAAAATCTATTTCAAACTAGGCCCACTTTTTTAAACTCATGCTTTGGAGCTAGGTTGAATTTTTTTAATCCAGTTTTTGATCAACTACATTTTATGTTATGTCCAAATTAAAAAGTTAATTGAGAATATGTAGCATTTTACTGAAAAATTTAATGCAATCAAAATATTTTTTTATCTAAAAATCGATAGCGACAGTTTTCCTTAATCGAAACAACACTGTTAAGAATAAAGATGAGACAAGTGCTTAGTTATATTTAAAATTCACTCACATACATTCAACATATTTTGCTTAAAAAGTCATTGAAAATAATACACGAAAAAAAAATTTGAAATTAAACTAGCAAGAGGCTATCTCTTTTTAATGTCGGGATGTTAATTCAGGAAAAGAAAAGTAAAGTTAAAATATGAAAACTACGCATTTCCTGCAGTAAACCACGAAAAACTTAAAGCTGTAAGTAATCAATTATGTTTTGGCAAATAACTTGAATTTAATAAACAAAGTCTGTTGTAGAGATTTAATTAATCGTTTTCTAAAAAACTTTTCTACATTTTAGGCAAAGGTTCTTAAAGTTTGTAAATGTTTCATGGGGCCAATTACATGCATATTACACGTCTCAACCAGTCATCATTTTCAGTTGTGGTATTGTATTCTTTTCCAAAGTTAACCCAAGCTTGATACTTATCAAGCTCTGAATGTGTAGAATTTGTAATATGTAGATTATAGGGCTAATAGGATAGTGGGTTCTATCAAATAATATGTTAGGTCTGTGGAATCGGAGTGTATTTATACAGGTTTCGTACGGTCCTTAAAATTTTAAAAATTTTGTTTTAACCCTCAAATACTACATTACTTTTAACTTACTTTATGTAAAGGAAACATGTATTATTATTTTAGTTTTCCTATCTTTGTGTTAGGTCAAAGTTATATTGGAATGTGAATTATTCAAATCGGCATGAATATAAATTAAATTAAATGTGTATCAACCAAGCTATACTTAAATGCAATTTATCTATTGAACAAGCAGTAAAATCAAAAAAAAAAGTGAAAGAAAAAGGAACGTTAAAAGCAATTGGAGCTCAATGGGATATAAATTAATACACTTATAAACAATCATTAAATTTCTTTCTGAGTCATTCATTTACACGATTAATATTTATTGAAACTTCCAGAGGCAGTAAAGATGTCTACCCTCTACCAAAGACAAGATTATGAAAAGGACGATAATGAAGACGAAGAACTTTTTCTTCCTAGTAAGAAATTTAAATAATTTAGATTATTTGCACCTTTCACCGATTATTTACGTACTTTACAAATATGCTACTTCATTTCTGGTATATGTTATACTATTAGAAATTTCTCGAAAAAAATGGTTAAATAGCAATTTATTTAATTTTTGTTTTACCATACTCAAACAAAACAACTAAATAACAGTTTGTTAACTGCTTGAAATACACCTGCAAAACGTCAGAAAATTATTCTTCTCATGAAAGAGATTTGTCCCACCCTTTTTTTTTTGGTTGTGACAGAAAAGAATTATTTTCTTTTCTGTCAACTTGAAGAACGTTATTTTTAAAACCTTAAAAAATTAAAAGAGTCATTTAGTCCATTTGGAAAACACTGTTTTTTATCATTTTTGCTAATATTTTATCAAGGTTTGATAATTATCAAAATAAAAACTTTTAGAATTTTTATTCCAAAATTATGGTACAATAACCGCAAGTTGTCTGACGATCTTATTAATCGTAAGCTTACGGTAAAGAACTCTTTTTTACCTTTACGGTTTTAAAACCATTTACAACTAGTATGGTTAAAAAAACCACAAAGCTATACGATTTTTTAATCATTTACAAATCACATAAAAATACTATATTATTTAGTGTTAATCAGCTTTATGGTGATGCCGTCTATGCGTGTACGAAAGTATCGTATTCTCTTAGACCAGGGTCACAAGTTCCAGAGTACAGAGCACTAAAAATACTTTATGTTATTGGTGTTAAATCCTTTTTTCCGAGAAATTTCTTTAAGTGAATACAAAACTTTAACTTGATTATAGGTATTTGATTATATACTAATGTAGGTGCGTATAAAATACAACTGATACCAACAGTATTTTTTTGAAGAAAAAAAATTCTATTCTAATTTCTTTGATATATCTTATAGGTACGAGACAGCTTAAGTTATTGTCCCCCACCGAAATTAAGAAGCGAATAAACGAAAAGCGTGGTAAATCAGCAAGTGACGGAAATGATAAAAAATAAGAAAAGTCGAGAAAAGGATTCCTGCATATTGAAAAAAATTTACTACATCATTTAAATTACGAAACTTTACTGTTGTAAAAGTTTTTACTCAGTTCTATTACAAGTTAACCTTCTCCACCACAAAAACCCGTTTTTCCTAACCAGACCTATTTTTCCCAATCTTACACCATTGCATTTATTAAAAAGACTGTTCTCCTTATAAAATAAAATTACTTTGTAAAGAAAATGATATATATATATATATATATATATATATATATAAATGTACATATGTTTTCGATTTGTTTTATAATTTTTAATCAAATTATAATAAAAAATATGATATTGTAAATATTGTTAAAATGAAACTATTCATTCTGCTGTTGATGCATAATGTTTAGTAAAAAGTTTTAAAATATTTCTACTGCTCCCAAAGAACATTAAATATTTTTATTGTTACTTCACTTGAAATAAAAATTAAACTGTTCCAAATTATTGCACACTTTATGTATGAAACTAAACAAATTGTTATGATGCACTGTCATATGAGTTGCAAATATCGAAGTATGAAAAAAACTACTTTAAATACCGTATAAATTGTATTAAAAGTGCTTTCAAACTTATTTTGTACTTTAAATTTTGATTAGGGACAAGAAATGCTAAAGAATGTTAAAATATTGTATCGATTAGAGTTAAAATAAAGTTATTTTGCTGTTCATTCTAATATGAAACGTGTAATGAAAGCATAAAAATTTTGAAATGATGTATAAAATATTTTTAAAGTTTTATAAAATGCAAAACTTATATCTGTACTTATGACTTATGCATAACTTATAGCTTATACTGTTCTGAAAATAATGATTAAATTTAAATTGCTGAACAACAAAAGGTTCAAATTTACAATTAGAAATACTATTGTTAATGTTGTTAAAATGAAGTTGTTCTACTATATTGATCCTAATAAAACACAAAAGCTACTAATTGTTCTAAATATTATAGTTTACTTAATTTAAATTGCTACACACATCAATACTCAGTGTGCCAAAAAAAAAGGGTCTACCCTGAATAACTTTTGATCTAATGATCAGATTTTCACGTTCTAGGACTCAACGTTAATATTTTGAGGGAGCGACCCCAAATATGCTAATTAATATGACAATTTTAAATATTTGATATATTTTGAAATCTAATATCTCAGGAACAATTCAACCGATTTTGCTCAAATTTTCTATTTTGCTGTGTAAAGTTGTATTTTAAAAATGATGCAAAAAGTTTTATGCCGTACAATTCAAAAATTTTGGATAAAAGATAACATTGGATAAAAGATAACAAATATTTTCTAAAAATTATTTTTTACACGGAATCACCTTTGGATAAACGATGGTTATAATTGTTTGAAAAATTTTTCAATTCGCTTAAAAAGCTTTCGAGATATAGTGAAATAAAATTAACATTAAGGGGTCCAAAGCACTATTCTGGAAAAATAAGGAGACCGTATTTCCCACATTTATTTTGGGCTCAGAAATCTGAATCTATCGAAAAAAGTTATTTTTATTTTTCTGAGAAAGTCAATTTTTGTATATCGTCTGCATTTATTAATTAGCACATTTGAGGTCACCCCTTTGAACCATTAAAATTGAGTCCTATAACAGGAAGATTCGACCATTAGATCTAAAGTTATTCAGGGTAATTCATTTCTTTTTTACATACTGTGCAAAACCAAGTATTTTGATCTAATAATTATTATATGAACTGCAGATGTTATAAGCAATATTTTAAATAGGATATTGAAAAAAAGGGATAAAATTTTGCCAAGCTAAAAATAAACTTAAAATATTATATTTATTAAAAATATTATGTATAATATATGTGTTCATAAAAAGTCAATTTACTGTTTCTTATATTGAAATAAGAATAGTCACATTCAGAGTTACATTGTAATTAATTTTCAACAATATTATTGAGTATTCATATTAAAAGTTGAACTTAATTTGTATTTTTTATAACAAGACACGGAATTACATATTTACTTTAAGATAGATTAACCTAGTTTAAATTGCTGAACAAAAAGAGACAAAACTTGCAATAAATATTTGATTGTTAATGTTTTTTAAAATAAATTTATTCTGGAGTTGATTATAGTATAAACGTGCAATAAAAGCACAAAAATGTATGCAAAAGTATAAAAAATATTTTTACGAATTTGTAAAGTAAATAACTTATATTTTAACTGTTACTATTGTAGAAATTATAATTAATTTGAATTGCTGCACACGTTAGTGTGCAAAACCAAGTATTTTGATATCATATTTATAGTATGAACGACAGATATTATAAACAATATTTAAAATATAATATTGCATGAAAGGTGATAAAATATTGCAATACTAAAACTAAATTTAAAATATATTCATCATGCAACTAATTCTATGAAGCGAAGAAAGTAAATGTATATGTATGTTTTCATAACACGGTAATTTACTGTTATTTATATTGCAATAATTACTAACTAAAGTTTAACTGCTGTTTACTTTCACTGTTATATGGATTGCAAATTTTGCATAAAGTTTGACAATCTTTTCAATGTTGTAATACAACAATGATGATAAATTATTGCACTTTAATTGCATTAATATGAAACAAAACAAAAATTAATCATTATGATGCATTATCCTGTTGATAAACACCATCCCCCGCAGGAAAAACTGTTGCCATGAATGGGTGAACCTGATCTGCAACTACTGTTCAAGTAGCTTACAGAAGTCAGAGATTGTTCTATGAGGATTATGGGTCATAATGTGCCCCATGAGAACATTGTTCCTGGGCGAGAAACCATGAAAACCTGGGCGAGTCCATTGTTACAGATAGAGGGTGATCATAATGTAATGGCTCTTCGGTGTATATATATATATAAAGATGACTGTGATTTATGATTATACTGTTGATAATAACTAATGATAATACACACATATATTTCTGTTGTAAAAAATAAAAATACTCTACTATTGATTATGAAATAAAAAGCATAGTTTTTAGTATAAATGTTACTAATGCTTTGCAAAGTTCATATCCTCATTTACTCTCTTTGAACTGATAAATAAATTATTTTAAAGTTCTGCACACTTTTCTTTACGGAACTGAAAATTTTGGGATAATGCTCTCACATATGCATGGTATTATTATGATAAATGTTGTATTATACTTTACATTGTTATAAATAACTTATTCTATGATAAAACAACTTATTAACGTAAGTAGTTTTGAAAAAAAAAAAGATTTCTGTTCCAATTAAATTTATAATACTTTAATCTTGTAATCTTAAATTTATAATATCTGAATAATTTTACTGCATAATAATTAAATTAAAGAGAAGAAGGATATTTATTTCTTATCGTTAGATTTCTGATACTTAAATCTATTACAGAAAAATGAAATTTATTGTAAAATAATAACATTTTATCTTAAAGAAAAGATTTAAAGGTGCTTCTATCTTGGACATAAAACTAAAATTAACATTCGCACAAAAAAGAAATGAAGTTTTTTTTTCTTGAAACAAATTGTTGAGAGAAGAGGCTTCATTTGAATTATTTTTCAGAAATATCAATAAGAAATTTATCATATAAGACAAACTTATAACATAATTGATGAATATTTTACCCTGAGTAATGATATTGCTTTTATAATGATTTTTTCAATTAAAACTCAAATTGCTTATGCCTCCATCTTGTACAGAAAATGAAATATAATATTACCAGATAATATTAGTTACATTGTAATTAATTTTCATAAATGTTATTAAGCTGTTTTATTTTAAAAGATAAACTTAATTTGTATTTATCGAAGTAAATTGTATTTCCTTTAATATCTTATGTCTAATGCTTTTATCTTGTTAAGTTTATATTCGCCACATGAATTGTTTTTACGATTTAAAATCGAATTGCTGATGCGTTCATGCTGTTCAGAAAATGTAAATTATTATTATTTGATTCTAATGGTTGCATGGAAATTATTTTTCATGAATATTTAGATATTTATTTTAAAAATAAACACAATTTGTATTTATTATAATACGACTCGAAGTTACATTTATATCAGCCATATGACATGTGTTTTTTGGTTAAAAATCAAATTGCTGATGATTCCATGAAATATAGGGAAATGAAATTTATTATTTTTAGATGGTGATAGTTATATTGTAAATAATTTTCAAGAATATTATTTAAATATTTATATTAAAAGTTAAACTTAATTTGTAATTATTATAACATGACTCATCATTATGTATTTACTTCAAGATAAATTAACTTTATTTAAATTGCGGAACAACAAAAGCTGTAAATTTATAATAAAATATTATTATTAAAGTTGTTAAGATAAAGTTATTCTACTGTTGAGGGAAATGAACGAGCAATAAAAACACGAAAATGTTTGAATTAAGTGTAAAAAATGTTTTTACGGTTTGGTGAAATGAATAACTCGTATTTTTACTGTTACTATTCTTATAATTAATTTGAATTGCTGCACACGTTAATGTATAAAATCACATATTTTGATATAATATTTATGATCTGGATTATAGATATTATAAACAATGATTTAAACATGACATTAAGTCAGAAATGTAAAATATTGTAATACTAAAATGAATATTAAAATATAATATTCATCATGCAGCAAATTTAATGAAATAAAGAGAGTAAATACATATATGTTCACAACATGTTAATTTTGCTGTTACGCATATTGAAATAATAATTAACTAAAATTTAACAGCAGTTCACATTGACTATCATATGGATAGCCGATTTTGTATATGATTTAACAATATTTTAAACGCTGTATTACAACAATGGTGTTAAATTGTTGCACATTAATAGTTATATAAAGGAAAAATAAATTGATTTTATGTAATTTAGCTAAATAGATTGAAATACTTGCTATACTTTTAATGAAGTTTTGTAACAGTCAAAATTAGAATTGAAAATATTAATATATCTATGTGCTAATAATAATAATAACTGAAAAATGTATGAATGCAAAGGCTGTAAAAGCATAGAGTTCTGCAAACGGGCAATGTTTGTCATGGTTACATGATTCGAGTATATAGCTACATATATGAATATAAATGCGTTTTCAATGTGTTTTATGATTATAAACTGAAGATACTGCGCCCATATATAGTCTTGTTTCTGTAGAAAAAAATAAAATTATTATACTTTTGTTTATGAGATAAAAAAACATGGTTTTTAGTATGAATGCTATTAAACTTGCGCAAAGTTCATAACCTTATTTGTACTGTTACTATCTTTGAGTTGATTAATAAATCATTTTTATTTTTACTCGCACTTTTTTACAGAACTGGAAACTTTGGGATGACGCACTTACTTTTGTAATGATTATTGTGATGTTGTCTTATGCTTTATATTATCATAAATAACTTATTCCATAATAAAATATTGTATGGCAGTACATTAAAAATACCTGCAAAGAAATATATTTATAATAAAGTGTAGAATTTAGCAAACTTTTACGAAACTTCTGCGTCAACTAAAGATGAATATATAAAAACTCTTAATTTGCATAACTATTAAATTGGTATTAAGATAAGTACCATAAACAAATGTACATTTTAAAGAAAAGTTTTAATTGTATGCTACGGTGCAGATTAGTATCATATAAGCTGAAAAACGACAAACAACTTAAATGTTAAAATATTTGTTTGAAAATGTTAAAAAAAATTATAATGATTAAATAACTGTGCGTGTTTTTTTGTTTAAGATCGAAAATCAATTCTAAAACTTAAATTATGTGCTGCGTAATTTTTTAACATACTTACTACCACAGTTATAGAATACAAATTTAAATGTTTAAAAATTAGCATTAAAACACCAATAGTTTGTGAAGACGCAAAGTTAGTAAAAGCTAGTTAGTACCTCCTCTCCCATAAAATTTTAACCGGGCTCGAGCAAAATATATTTTGTATAAAAATATTATTTGATTCATTTAAATTTTAATTAAAAAATAATAAAATTGTTTTGAAAATATATAATTCAAAAGTTATTTCATTACATAATTGTAATTTAATATAAAAAATTACAACTGAATGTTATTGTTATTTTAATTTCATCTCATAAATTATTATTTTAATTTCATATCAAAAATATTAACATATGTAAAGAAAATATTTTTTATAGAATAATTCATTTTTTTATTAGTATCTACTATAATAATGTTCGAAAATTACTGCATGTTCGACAAAGCTTTACATCATTTTAAACTTTTAAATTGGAAATGCTGAATGAAATTTCATGAAATAGAATTTAAAATAACGACTATTTTTAATTGCTTTTTTCATCCTTTTTCTTATTTCTTTTGTCATGTTTCAAAGCAAGGTTTTAAAAAAAGACAAAAATGTATCAATAAATATTAAAATTTATAATGCTTTTAGCATGTATTTCTTAGGTAATAAAAAAAAATAAGGATAAAAAACGCTGTGCAAGTTCTGCCGGAGAATTAGAATTGACATAATAACAATTAGTTTAAAAATGTGCTAATAGATGGCACCACAACTTAATGATATGTTTTATAATCTCTCCTTCAAAGAAAGTAGAAACATTCCTAAGTGTAACTAGCAAATGCGAGATGCGAAAGCAAAAGATAGTTGAATGGGTAATAATACTAAAGGAAGTTTTTTTCTAACGTCCAAGGACGGCGCCAGTAGGGGGCCAATCGCACCCCTGTTGGGCATGGCCAGCCCCCCATCAGGAAGAATTTAAAGTCTCCTCAGGAAAATAGTCTGGTCACATTTTTTTCAAAATAATGTCAAAATTTCATTTACAAATGCCTAATAAAAAATTTTGTAATTGACTTTTTATTAATTTATTTTTAAGAATTAGTCAAATATATTATAAATTCTACGTAATTGTAGTTTCACTGGTTAAACTAGAGACCGAATGTAATTAGACAAGATTGAAATTGACGGCTTTTCGAAATCCCATAGATACATCTTCATTTTCTTGGAAACTTATCTTTCAAACTGCTATTCTTTGCTCTGCAGAACTGAGGAGTGGATAGTCACACCTCTTCCCTGGGGGAATATCTGACAAAAGCCTAAAGGACAGAAAGAGACACAGGTCTCTTCTTTACAAATTATTTTTTATGTGGCTATAGATGGTTTATGGGATCACATAATTGCTTTTTGAAATTTTCAAGCAAAATGAAAGTAAAAAATAAAATAAAAAATTATCAGTTTTAATTTTTTTATCTTCTTTTTTTTAGTACTTTTAAATGAGGAAAATCAATTACTTATGCAGAATCAAGGTTTAAATTTTAATCAACGCAATAAATATGCAGTCGATAAAAAAGAAAACCAAACAGTAGCAAAGTATTTTTTAATTATTTTTTAAAGCAGATTTAATTCATCATTTTCTTCGTAGTAAAAACATTGTTGATTGATTTAAAAAAACAATTAAACTGTTCGTACTCAATATCTTAAAATATATATTAATCAATATAAGAGATTCTCATTGACTTATTTTATGTAGGGTGCTTGAAATAGAAAAAGGAAACACCTTGATTAACTTTTGATTTAATCGTATTTTCACGTACAAAGAGTTAATAAGTAGAGAACCATTTATCCGGTATGGTATCCAGATAACCGGGAAACCAGAAAACCGGGGGAAATTTTGCTCGAATTTCCCGCCATTTTAAACTAGAACGAAAAAAGCGAAAATTGGACTCATCCTTGAAGTTGAGTAGAGGAAAATGTAAGGAAGGGGAAGATTTTTTTCCCCGTTTACCCAGAGAAACGTCATTTCCTCCGTGACCTTGAAGGCAGGGAAGGGAGGAATGTTTTATTTTTTCCTTTAGGCCGTCAATCAAACTCAAGGGTGTGGCATGCTGATTTCGTTTTTTGCTTGATTTACGAGGGAGGTGGGGAAAATGCATTGCATGCATATCAGTGAACAGAAAAAGAAAAGAGAAAAATATATTTATTTGACATCGACTAATAAAAATAAAATCTTTTTCTTTTGAATAAACTCTTATTCTTTGGAAGTGCGGTATCAATTACAAGTTTTTCTTGGTGTGGAATCACATCTGCTGTAATTAAAAATCTTGTTTTTATCAACAAAAAAATAAAATTAAAGGAGAATTGTTTATTATTTTAAACATAGGATTATTTTATGAAGCAGATTGCAGTTTGGTTTTTCTGATTCCATTACGTTTGATTTTTTTTCTTTTCGCGATAAATTTCGCACTCAATAAATTAATTCTTTTTGTTCATAAATTTTATCATTAGGTTTTTTTTTTGAATTCCGTTGATCTTGCCTTGTTTCGGGTTTTAATATTTATGCTAGTGCCTTTTTTAACTATCGTTTCGGTTCGATAATTTTCAAGTGTTTTTATTTAGATTAATAAGTTTTCCTTTTATTTTATCGTTTCCCCCGTATAATTAGGTATGAAATATATTGCGTTATTTAATCATTGGTTTTGTTTATATTATTTAATTTAGGAATTGTATTTTTAAAAAATAAATATGAGAATTTTGTATTTTTTAAACTTGATTTTCTTGTCTAAACTTGCAAATTTTTTTGTTCTTTTAAATGTTATATTTCTACCATTTTTTTTTTCTTTTTAAAGTTAGGAGTACCTTTCTTTTTTCTCTTACTTTATGCAGTACACTTTTTCCTTGTCATTCGGGTTCGATAAATCATCGATTAACGACACTTTTTGGTCGATCCAGAAAACCGGGAAATTCAGATATCCGGGATAGCGATGGTCCCAAGCATCCCGGATAATTGGTTCTCTACTGTACCATATTTTAGGTTAGGAAATTGTTGAACAAAAACACATTTTGTTCTGGCTGAACATAATTTTTTTTAAATATAGTTTCAGGTTTTTAATTTTCATATTGCGGAAATAGAGCCGCAATCTGGAAAACAAGATCTGAAGTTAAAATTTGTTTAAAATTTCATTTTCCTGGAATCATTCAAATTCTGTATTTTACAATTTAAAATTACCAATCATAAAATTATATAAAAAATTTTTATGTCTTGTAATATTATTTTATTTATCATTTCCAAACAATTTAATCTTGCAAATATTATTGCCGATTACATCGAGTTATTTTTTAATGTATTGAAAAATATTTGCATACAATTACAGAAATTTTTTTATACACAATTTATTAAGCAAAAATAATTTTGAATAATTATTTGTTATCTTTATTAGTTTATTAAGTAATAGTAAAATAAATTTAATTGTATGTTCGACTTATTTTTACACTCATTTAATTTCAAAATACAAACCTTCAGAGCAATCGATCGATTAGTTTCTGAGTTATCAAATTTTGAAAAAGTTGGTTTGCTTAAAATTTTATTTATCTCGAATCATTCAAATTTTGTATTTTACAATTTAAAATTACCTACCATAAAATTATATAAAAATTTGTAATATTATTTTATTTATCACTTCCAAACAATTTCATGTTGCAAATATACTGATTTTTTTTATCATTTTTACATCTTTTTTTAGCTCTGGTTGACTTAAATGATTTACCTAATTAACTTTTTTTACCCAATCTTAAATAATTTATCAATGTACATTTTTTAAAATTTCAATCATCAAGTTAGTATTATTTAACAATATTTGTGTGTTTCTTAACAAGTGAAACTGAAGCGTAAAGGAGAAAACTATTATTTCAGTAAATCAAATCATAGTTTCACTTTTTTATAGATGACACGTTATATAGTTTCTGAAATACTCAAGATTTAAAAAATTTAATGTTTAAATTAAAGTAAAATTGAATTTGCTCTTCGGATATCTTTGGAATTTTTTCTAGTTATATATAAATTTTTTATTGTTTGAGATCAACTGGTTGAGTAGAATAATATTTGAGAACACTGTAGAATCTTATGTGGGATGAGCATATATATATTATTTTTAATTCAGATATAACCTTTATATTTTTTCTTTGTTAATATTTGAATCATAATAAATTCTTTATCAGAACAAAAATGTTTATATCATATTAATTATTATTGGTATATTAAAAAGTATTGCTCTTTTTCAAAATAATCTTAGATCCCTGTCCGGGTATTGCTGATCCCCTGTCGGGCTAAGTCTAGCGCCACTCTTGCTAATGTCACTATCTTCCTCCTTGTTAGAGATATATTAATAATACATACAATGAAAATAAATTGCATTTTTATGATATTAGGTGAAGTACGTTTCATTTAAAAGACTAAACTTTTAATAATTTAAAAAAAGGAAATTAGATTAACAAGTGCTTTTGTTATTATTTTAATTTCTATAAACACATTTATTATCACATATCTAAATATTTTTGTCTTTCATTTTACAATATAAAAAAAATTACAAAATTATTTTATTTGTAAAATTTTACAGAAAAAAAAAAAGCTTTTTTATTTTAAAAATTTGCAATATTTCACATTTGAGTTCGCGTCGAATCTTTCAGCTAAACTTTCAAAGACTTTCCGGCTAGCTAAAGCACTCGAAACTATTCTGAAGCTCTATGCTTGTTGACAGCGCAATTGATTTATCGTGATATTATTATTATATTTGTGTATTATTAATATAAAATAGGATCACTTAAACTTGTAGAGCATTCAAATTTTAACTAAAAATCTGTGCTTCATAATAGTACAATTTTTTCAAATTTAATATTATTTGTTGCCCTTTTTGATGGCTTTACATTATTGAAGTAATTAATACTTATTTTTTGTAGTTTATCCCATTGGAATAAAGATAAAATGTATTTCGAATCACTTAGCATGATGCTATTACTTGCTGCAGTAGAAAATGATCGATATCAGCAGGAAATGATTATTTGGTCATTAAAGAATAACCTTTATTTAAAAATTATGTTTGTGCAATTTATTATGTAAGAGGCAATCTAAAATTTTTTCTGTTATATAATACTGCAGGAGATATTTTTTTAAATAATTTAGTTAAAAGTTATTCAGTTTATACTAGAGAAGTGCACTTAACGACTTATGTTGACATTTCCAGCCATGAATTGTTACGCAGTTCTCCATCCTTTGGGTGTGCCTTAACTCTCCTTAAAGTTCGTACCAATATTTAGAACATAATTAACAGTACTTTTATATTTGTTGCTCCTCCTGAAGCTATGAACAAGTAAATCCATGCATTTTATTTAAATGTTATTAATTTTTTGCCTGATGTCGTCAATATCTTTCACATTGTGCACTTGATAATCTACAAAACATACATTTGGTTAAATTGGCTTACTTCTTCTATAATGATTGTTAATTAAAACTAAAGCTTTTATTACATTATTATTTGGAATATTTTTTTAATTATAATGCATCATATAATGTATAAAATCACTAGATTAGTGTGGTACAATTTAGATGTCTTATTATATTTGGCAATTTTGTGAAAGCCAATTATCACAATTATATTTGGCTTTCACAAAAATGCCAAATATAATTGTGATAATGCATAAAAGAAATGCACACATATTCTTTTCTAGATATATTAAGATATGCATATTTACATATATTTACAACACAATGTACTTAAACAAACACATTCTTCAACTATTTTTGCATTAAAAATTGTTCTATTAATTCATTTTGCTCAATCTCTTCTTTCTTTAAAGATTCATGTTGTACTTTTAACCTGAAACAATAGACAATAGTAAATGTGAAAACAATTTTGCGCAGTAAATTTTTTTTTCTTTCAAATTTTAAATCATTCACCTCTCTAATTGCAGTTTTTTCTCTATAATTAATGCTTGCAGCTGTTGTTGCTGTGCTTCTCTTTGTTTAGTAATAGATTTCAACAAATTTCTTGAGCCTATAGCCTATTAAAAAGATGAAAAACAACAATAAAAGTATCTCATAGATGTAATACATAATATTTAGATTATTAATATTAGTCTTTGAAAAAATATCAGCGTATAGGAAAAGTATTCTACGTTTACAATATTTACAAACAAATTGGTGGATAATGAGTATGCTCTTGTTTCAAAATCTGTGAATAAAATTTCAAATATTGTGATAAATATTAATTAAAAGTGTTTTAATTGTAAGCAAGATAAGGTAATTTCTTACAACTCTTTAAAATTAAAAAAAAAAAAAAATTTTTTTTAAATAAGGTAAGTAAAAGACTAAAACAGGGCTCGAAAAAACTTAGAAATTTTACCCGTCCCTGAGGACGGCTTGTCCAACAATGCACCCGTCCTCCGATGAAACTAAACCGTCGCTTTTAAATAAATAAAAATATAATTTTCTCCTATTTATTACAAACATTTATATAAATTGCACAATGAATTAGTCGCTACTAGGATTACATTATACAGTCATACTAGGTTACTAATAGTAACCTAGTATTTCTTTAATGAAATAATTTAAATGACAAGGGTCAAGTTATCTGGAATGTCAAGTTATCCGAGGGTACTGCGTTTTTTAAATGAATCAAATATGACGCTTGCCAGTTCCACAATCAAGCCAATGATTTACAGAGGTTTCTAAACAGAAATCTGAAAGGGGTTTTCCATTTAGGTAGATGTTCATAATTGCTTTTAAAGCTTCTTGTTTAAGACCAGTACGTATTGTGTTTTTTTGTAAGTTTATTGCTGCAAAGCCCCTTTCAACCGCTGCAGTACTCCCACAGAGAAAACATCAATATATGAGCAGTATGTTGCTGTATTGTGGGTCATTTTGCTGCCTTGTAACTTACAAGACTCTTGTAAGATAACAAAAATTGAAAATGTATCACGAACATTAACGGGAAAATGGCCGTCCGCGCGGACGTCGGTTTCAAGAAATTCGTTGTCCGCCGAGAATTTTTGACCGTCGAGAATTTTTGACCGTCGAGGACGGGCTGTTTTTCGAGCCCTGAACTAAAATGTGCATAGTAAAACATAACAAATGGAATAAGCTCAGAAAAAGGAATGATAAATTAATTTAAGTAACATTAAATAATTATGTTCATAAAAGGTATATGTATGCATAATTAATATGCATAATAATAAATAAATGTATTTGTATGTATAATTAATATGCACAACAATTAACAACCAGAGGAACTAGTTGAGTAAATGATATCAAATAAAAAATATTATTAAGATACAGTAGTACCATGATTTCTCATGAGACCATTCATTGCGAACAAGAGATAGAGGAAAACGACGAATGTCGATCAATCTAAAATATTGTGCTGGGAAGAAATCCATTACATGTAAATTATTGAAAAAAAAAAATACTGCCAAAACAAAGCCAAACCTGCATTACTGAATTCAATTTAAATAATCAGGTTTACAAATTCACTAAAAAGACCATTAGTATTTAATTTAACCCTGTAATTGAAAATTTTTTGAGGCAAAAATAAAGCAGTTTAAAGAAAGTAAGATGAAAAGTAAATTTTGATATATAGTTAAAAAACTTTGAAAAATAAATTAATTATAAATTATTATTTATTAATTAAAATAGAAATAATTGCATTTGCTCTTTATGAAATTAAATAAAAATGTATTTATTTATTTAGAAAAGGATTAGGTTCAAATAAACAAGAAAAATGAACCTTATAAAAAAAAAATCCATAAGAAAACAAGTTAGGAAATAAGTAATGGCTATAATGGCATGGCAGTTATGACTTATAAAGAAGTAAGTATATGTAATAAAGAAGTAAGAATTGAAAATTAATAAATTTACAGCAAGTATTAGAAGTTTAAGTTGAAAAAATGTTGTATTTATTGTAAAAATATTAATACAGAAAGAAAGATAAATACATTTATTTACTTAAAATATTTGAATCTTTTGGACCATTAACACAAGACGATTCTTTGGAACAAACAAAAGATGAATGATGGATCAAGGTTCGACTGTATGGGGAAATATCAAATTGTTTAAATTTCTACAAATAAAAAGGAAATTTGACAAGTGGTATTTAAATTTTAAGAAACAAACAATTAATTTTACAAACAACATATGTCTAGAACATCGAGCATAGATCATTGTACAGTAAGGCAGAGCAAAATGAAAGAAGTTTTACAGATCAATGTACAATATAAAAGCTGCCTTTGATGGTAGCTGATGCGTGAAATTTAATTTCTCTAATATTGGTTAATATCTAAAAGAATACTTAAGTTACATTTTTTTTCACTTAAATTAAGTTCTTGTGAAAAAAAATGCTTTAACTAGTTTAATTGCCTACATTTTATTAATGAGAGATATCTATGCATTAAGAACATATTAATCATACATCCAGTTTAAAACTGTTCTATACATGACTCAAGTTAAGGTTAGAATCTTGATTGCAGTACTTGCTCAAATTTCACAATTTTCAGTTGCTTTTTTCCCCCGCAGCAATTGCTCAGTTTTCTCAATTTTCAAAATGGTAAGGTGTATAAAACAAGTTTGTTTAAAAACATTATTTTTTCTCAATACATAAACATCTCTTATCGATAAAATACAAATAGTAGAATTATTTTTAAACATTAATTTTCAACATAAATAAAACTTTGCAACAAATATAATAGGCCGAGAGAACTGTATTAAGATCACGGTTATGGACAGGGTCGCTTTTGTGTTGCAACAGTAGTTGAGTGTTGGCATGCCTCCATTGTGTGTGATCCATACTGAGTTGCAACAGTGTGAGAAGGACAATGTCACAGTCTCAAACAGCAAGTCAACTGTAAACTGTGTTCCATGCATCAAACTAAGCACGTTCATATTGAGGTAGGTAAGCACATTCAGATTACACCCGAAAATCACCAAAGTGAGTGTAGGCCACTGACAATATCAGCCTTCATCTATCAAATAGTCACCTGGATAGAATCGAGTTAACATGTCTAATATACTAGTGAATAGGATTTTAATAATTGTAGTGGCAGCTATGCTACAATCTGTATCAAAGTACAGTCGAATTTTTATGAAACAAAGGCAACTTTAGAAAGAGTGTTCAGATTCTAGATTTCACTTAAATAAGCTTAAATTATAGCTGTGATGTTGAATGTGAATATAAGATAACTTAGTTAAAATCCTTACTTTAATAAGTGTAAAATTATAATTAAAACGAGGAAGAGAATAAAAAGTGTATTATTTTTTATCGCTACAGTGGTATAAATCATATCAAGGAATTATTTATACCATCAGTGATAACTTGGTCAACACACATTGTAGGCATGTAGCATTAACATATAGGTATTAATTTCCCTGATGCTGACTTTACACCATTTTGAATTGATCCAATCAAAAGAATTAAAAAAAATCTGTACTGAAATGTCAGTGTACAGTAAATCACTACAAAATTGCTGATCTGGAGGTTAGTTTCAGGGGCGATAGGCAAATTATGCACTCGTCCTCTTATTCATACATTGATTAGTAAAAAAACCTGAGAGTTGGCAGGTCTGCTCAATTACAAAAATATTTCGGTTTAGTTTATTGGATGCTAGATATTTTTATATAGAAAATAACTACTTACTTTAAGTTTTGATTTTTCAACTTCAGAAGCCAAATTGTCAGATATTTGAAGAAATCCATCTACCACAGTTTGAAACTCAGATATTTCTAAAATGATAAAAGTAACTTTTATTAGATAATTAATTTTTAAATGTCTTTTTTTTTAATTTCCAATCACAAATTTATTGGACAGTAGTTACAGCACAATAAGAAAAGTAAAATACAATAAAAGATGGAAAACATAATGCAGTAACTTGAGTCCATTAATTCAAAATGTCTTTGGTTTTCCAATATCGCTCGGCTAGAGAAGACCTGCGGAAAGCAGGACAGTGCATAATATGGGCGGCATCCATTTCCTTCCCAAAGTTACAAAGTGTGCAGATGGGAGAAGGAGCAATGTTAATTCTGCTGAGATGTTTAAGAAGAGAGTCGTGTCCAGTGGCCAGGCGGAATTCTGCCACAGCTCTACACCTTGGGCAAATATAGGATTTTGGGACTAAATCTCTCCAAGGTTTATCGGACACTCTTTTGGACAGTTCTTTGAGGGACACTCTTTTATGCAATCTGTCACCCTTTTCTTAATGAAACAAAATGGTATTGAGCGGGAAGGAATTTAAATAATTGAGACGCCCTTCTTGGCCAAAAGATCTGCACTGTCGTTTCCCACAACTCCGCAGTGGGAGGGTATCGACTAAAGGAGTTTTTAAATGTTACATTGGAAATAAATGAAAAGAAAAAATGAAGGGAAATTACTGTATACATTCCTTAAATTTTATTACAAATTCAAATTTTATTCCGATGCATTTCAATAGAACTTAAGTTACTAACAGATGGCAGCACAAGTTAAAAGTATCAGAATAGTTTATGATGGATATTTAAATATTGGTAGTAGCTACAATACCAACAACAGACTTAAAAAGTGCAAAATTATAAAAACATTTTAAGCATCTAAAAACTACATAAAAGCCAGGATGAGAAAATTTACTCAATACAAATGAAATATGATTTAGATCCTTGTTTTTTATTTTAAAAAAAAGATCGAAAAGTCTACATGAGGAAGATGGATAAGGATATTTAATTAAATTTTTCGTTTCGAATTTTAGAGCTACCCAAACTGATGGCCCAGAGATAAACTTATATACAATAATTCTCTGAACCTTTAATTTAAAATGACATACAATGAGCAAAAAAAAAAAAAAAAAACTTAGTAACTTTTTAGCAAATAATCAGAGTTTCACTTATTAAAATGCTATTTTAATAGTTTAAGGAGCTAACCTTTCAAATATAATCAATTAATTCATCAGTCACAAAATCAGATCCAAAAAACGTACTTTCTCTGAATAAACATACCTTTTTTATCATATGATTTAAACTTCTGATTTTTGAAATGCAATCTGTTATGGTTCTAGCAATCTAGAATTTTTTTTACAAATAGTGTAGTTAGGATAGCATTCAAAAAATTTCAGCTTTTTAATATTAATTTCACTTTTGATGTATTTTACTACATCTCTGGAAATAATAAAGAACTTTCTTTTTTTGCAGAAAATTGTAAGACTCGTTTATCCAAAAATAATTTCATGCAAAATATATCATTTTCAGATTAGTTAATTTTTTTTAATTTTAAAGATAGTCAAATTTTTTCATTTAATTTTACTTAATTTTGGCTGCGTAATTTTAAATGACAAAATACAATATTTGAACAGGCTCTGCCAAATAGTACCTATATTAAGTATGAATTATAATGCATAATAATCTGAAACCAAAATTTGAACAGACTAGACTAAATAATTTATAGAGTTATATTATAACAATTGATAGATTATTATCGAATAGTTTATTTACAGTTCATTGACCGAATATTTTATATTATAATGTATAGTATTTTGAAACTAAAAAGTTATAAAATTTCAAGGAATTTTTATTTTTAAATTTTTAATTAAATTTAATTTGTTCAAATTTTCTATTTCAAATAAGAATTTACAATTATGTAAAAATCTATTACCTCAAAATACAAAGTTATTTAAACTAACATTAAATCAAATTTTAAAAAAATTATGTATAAATTATTTTTTGCTTGTGCCTTCAGATGAATGAGTTGCATAAACATGAGTAAAAGATTCTTGTTTTATTCCAGCTTAAACCTATCTAAATATAAATAAAATTTATATTGATTCTTTCAGCACTGGTTAACCATGGTTAACCAGTGGTGGAACCTGCAGTTAAGAAACTATGATCTGCACTAGTGCACCCCAACCTTTATATCTCAGCGAACTGGTCAATGTTTGATAATTTTTCTGCGGCCCTCTGAGGGAGAGACAAACATTGAATATTTAAGATGATTTTGATTTAATATATTTAATTTATTTAACATAGTTTTAATGTGATGTAAATATGCATTGAAAACAAAATAGAGTAACATTCGAGGCAATAGTGCGGTTTAAGGCAATGTTTCCCAGCTCCCAGCTAACTATTTGCATGTAGTAAGTCATACAAACCCGGTAGAAATACACTACAGTAAATAAAATGGAAATATTGTCCGAAAATAATATTCCATTGGGGGCCAGTACTGTTTGATTTAGGAAACGGTACCGGCCGGGGGTTGGGGACCAATGGATGAGCAAATTTCAAGTCAGTCACTCAAATCATTAAGATAGCACACGGTAAATGTGAAAAATTTTCAATAAATTAAAAAGTTCCCTTAGCTTGCATACTTTTTTTCAGGTATAATTAGAAATGTTTCGACTCATTAAATATATTATACTATTGTTTATTATAGCTCGCTCTACCATAAATAATCAAGTTGTAGTGTGTTTTTTTTATTTCTGAGACATTATTTAAAAATATTTTGTTACATTTGAATAATTGGGTACATTTTTCGAATTAATACATTTATTAAAATGTTATTAAATGGTAAAAAAAGTTTGAATTTTATATAAGTGGAAACACATTTCTGCACAGCACTTTAATGACATTAATACTTTGAACAAATTAACTTTCTATAAGTGCCTTTTTAACAATTACAGAACATGATTCTCCAAAAAACTGAAAGTGCTTTAAAAAATTCTTGCTTACTTATAAAGCACTTAAGAGAAAAATAACTATGGCAAGGCCAACTTTTTGGTGACCTATCAAAAAAAGGTCCCCAAAGTGTAGGAGAAAAGAAAGCTACCCGGACATGACATCACGGCAGAAGTGGAAAGAAAGGCGCTCTTAAGAAGAAAGAATTGAAAAAGAATGATGTTACCGTCGTGATATCAAGAACTAGGTAAAAATTGAAGTATGGGAGAAAAAAAATATTACATTCTAAATGTCAACAAGAACAAATATGTACGAGTAAGAAAAATTAAGGTATTAAAGTAGCAAAAATAATGACTAAAGCAAATCATGGAAAAATAAAAATAAATACTTACATTCGAAATCTTTAATAAAAACATGTTAATCTACGTAGAAAATGTTAATTTAAACTAATATATTTGAAAATGAAGGTTTGGCAAAGCGAAGTAAAAGCATTACATTTTACAGACTTATGAAAAGAAAAATTTGAGCCTTATAAGCTTTTCTAGCTAAATCTATAAAAAATATTAGGAAATTTTGCAATTTATATTAGACATTTTAATAGGATTAACATATTTGTGATGGTGTATTGTCTCGTTGCTTACTTTATCAATCTTATTCAAAATTATGCACAATCTTTACAGATCAAGCAAAAGATAAATTAACATTTATTATTGCTGATGTGTCATTTGCTTATTAAATCCTATATAAAAAGTATCCAATAAATTTACTATTAAAATATAACACTGGTGTAATAAACAATAAAGCAGAACGTATGTATACTTAAAAAATTATTGACTTACTGCTAACATATTCTTTGCATTCTTCTTTCAAAGCATTAGTTTTCTGACTGGCTTCAGGATCTAAAACACGAATTTTATTTAAATCATCAAAATACAGTCCAATTTTTTCAATTGATTCAGACATCGTTTTAAGCTCAAATTGTTTGTTTACGTTACGGTTGCTATGAATCTAGACGTATTTAAGTTTTCATAACTGAAATATGGCAACAAATATTTCTCTTCCTACCCTATTTTCATTAAAGAGTGAATTTTGATGAAACTAAAATGGCTATTCTCACTGTATAAAAAGAAAATCGCAGACGCTATGCGAACGAGAAACGAGTGTTTCTCATGAAAATGTATTTTCACCAATAAGGTTCTCAGACACATCTTCGAATTCGGTTTGCTTGCCGACTTTGCACTTACATTTCTGAACTTAATTTATGCCCATATTCAAAATGGTTTTGAATAAAAAATTAGCTTATTTAAACATAAGGAATTGTTAAGAAATATATATTTATGTTTACAAGAAACCAACTTGTTATTTTAACAATTTTTTTTTGAATTTGTTCTTTTAATCTACAACTTTACATGCCTTTAACGGCGGAGAATATTTGATTTAAAAATGCTAGGAAATTGTAAGAAGAGTTGCAATTTTATTATATCTTATGCTTTTTAATTTCCTCCAAGAAAAAATATTCATGAGCATATACATTTGAAGGTGTAACAAAAGTGATAAATTAGCTATTATTCTATAAGATTGTTGTTGTTGTTAATTTACGTCGCACTAGAGCTGCACAATGGGCTATTCGCGACGGTCTGAGAAACATCCCGAAGGATGATCCGAAGACATGCCACCACAATTTTGATCCTCTGCGGAGGGGATGGCACCCCGACGACCTACGCGCGAAGTCGAGCACTTTACGGTAGCACAGTTTGACGAGGACCAATACCGCACACCCTCGGTCCCTACGCAAACTGATCCAAGTGGTTACCCACCCGCACACTGACCGCAGCCAGTGATGCTTGACTTCGGTGATTTGCTGGGAACCGGGTCTTAACGAACAGTCCACTGCAGGACTCTATAATATTCAAAAAATTCGTTGGGTTTCTTCGAATCTTGTTTCTTTACTGAACCAACATTAAAAGTAGTTGCGAGAAATCACTACAAACTACTTGCATCACACTTTTCTTTCTTTTTTTTTCGAAGCTGCGTACTACACACGACGAAAAACAGTAGCGACTACTTGCAGCTTGTTACTCCTGACCATTGAAATAATATAGCATTCTTAAAAATAAAGTGTTATTATTATTGTTTTAGTTCTCTGTTTTATTTCCTTAGATTCAATCATCAATTAATGAAAGAAAAAAGGAATCTATCATTGATTGTTAATTGATTATAAGTAATAAAAAGATCCAAGTAGCGTATAATATTAGAAAATTTGAAAAATCTAACGTTATTTTGCACGAATTTCGAATATTAAAAACATATAAAAGGTTGCTATTTTCTCCAGCATTATATAACGTTAGATTCTATGCAAATTATAATCTAGCGTTCACTGTAATATTGTTTTGCATTAGTTTTGATGCTAAATAATAATAGATTTTATATTTACTGCAATTATCTGGCGTCGTTTTATGTTTTTGGAATAAATAAGGAACAGATTTGGAAGGTAGTAAAATAGTTCAGCGATATATTTTTTCTGATAAATTTTATATCATTAATGATTTTTTATATTTTCATTTTTAATTTTAAATGTATTATTTTTAGAATCGAGCTAATTTTATCATAATCTCAATTGAATTTGTTTATAAAACATATTTTATAAAAGTCATCTCTCATTTTATTCTAGCCATTTGTAATTTCACAATTTTTATACAATATTCACATTATGAATTGTATAATAAAAAACTCAATACATATTTGTAAAGTTATATTTTAATCTGGATTGTGTGAAAATTATAACTTTTAAATAGCCTTTTTTTTTTCCTTCCCATTTTAAAATTATATGTCTTCCATATGTCATTATTTATTTCCATTAAAAAATTTTTTTTAAACTCTATTTAAAGATTTATTCAAGAATAAAATAGAATTATTGTTTGAATTTTAAGAGCTATAACGAGGTAATATGATTTAAATATTACCTACTTCCATAAATTTTCTCCAACTTCTTTTTTCACTAAATCTAAATGGAGAAATATTGAAGTAATTTCATTTTTTCAGTGTTTGAAATTTTACTTAACAAAAAACCTGAAACAAAACCTAAAGGTACCCGTAGACATTTTTTCAGGGGGAGAAACCAGGAAAGAAATTAATATTAAAAATTTTTTTTATTAATTTTATATTGTTAAAATAATTTTACGTGGACACATGAGAAATTTTTAGCAAACTATAATGATTTAAAACTACTATGTACTAAAACAACTATCTATGCTAAAATTTTTACATAATATTTAAATTTCAAAAAACATTAAATATTATGTTTTATTTAAACTAAATTCTCTCAAACATGTAATTGCATGCAAAAATGAGACAAAAAAAAAAACATAATTTTTTTTACATTAACTTTTGAAAGCTGACTTTAGAATTAGAGATCGAAATTTGACTACTATCAGTTACTATTTTAGAACGCTGTTATCACAAAATTTATTTGTTTGTAAATCAAAACAATTCCATTGCCTATATTTCACTGTTAAGAGACTACGCATTACGAATATAGTAAACAGGTCCACTCTCCACCCCGAAAAAAAAGGCATAACGCTACACATAAGTGCAAACATTTTAAACAGGACTTTTTTTTTAAAAAAAAAAAGAAAAGAAAAAAAAAATGCAAAAAATTAAAACGAGGCCAAAGTCTAGTTTCTGGTAATCTGATGAATTAGCCATAATAAGAGCCATAATGAATTAGCCATAATAAGATTCTGATGAATTAGCCATAATAAGAACTATGCTATACATTTGTAAAACATGTTCCTGCAAAGAATATATAGGACCTTTCAGACGAAAATTAAATTTGAACAAAATATTTATCTACATTGATTTGAATTTTTCTTATCGTAATATATGTTTACTTCAGCTAAATTTTAAACAATAAATCAACCAAAGAAATGTTTTACTATTATATTATTTTAAGCATGATAAAGATAAAAAAAAATGTAAACTTGCCTCAAATCTCAACCGAATAGTTTTAATTTAAAGTGATACGTATAACGCTGATAATATAAATACTCCCAAGCTTGAGAAAATATTCAACTTCAGTGATAAAAGAAAATCACATGTGATATTATATTGAAACATTAAAAGTAACTAACTTTTAATTATATTCATTTTCATCAATTTCCATTACACATAACTACTATAAAATTTTTATAACGTTATATCTTATAAAGTATTATTAATGCACACATATTATACATGCCAACCCCATTTTCTAAAATTCGACATGTTGCTAAATAAATTGCATACTGCAGTAATTCAGAATCAAAAAAATCATGACAAACATTACAACTATTTCGCATAATAATTATTATATTTAAAAGCAAAACAGAGTAAAATAAACTTCATTCATTATATAAGCAATATATTCTTACTTTCATAGATTAATGTCTCGATAATCTTTTGGTAAAACACAAGTTTAAAATACATATTGGTTATTAAATAAAATAATTTTATTCTTTATTCAAAAAAGCAACAGTTGGATTATGAGCTATTTATTTTATTTATTATTATTTTTAAATTAACTTTTTTTCCCCGTGAGTTTAAAACCTTTTGATGTAGTTCTGAGTTAATTCCTTCAATTGCAAGTCTTCGTTTACTTGCAGCTATATTTCCGAGCAATAAGCTCAGGAATCTGAATATATATATATATATATATATATATATATATATATATATATATATATATATATATATATATATATATATATATATATATATATATATATATATATATATATATATATATATATATATATATATATATATATATATATATATATATATATATATATATATATATATATATATATATATTGAAGATTTCATAAAATGATTAGCAACAGTAAATAATGCGTATACCACACAGACACTCACAACAGGGATAAATCACATAGGTATGCGTTACCCTCCAAACTTACACATTAAAAAGAGGATTTTCAGCCACGACAGATTTAATTTATACCCTGCTGCGTATGCACACCGGTTATTTTGCTTGTTATCCAGAATCAAACTTACAACCCCCGCTTTTCACCAGAGTGTGTCATTTCTATTTAAGTGTCCGTCAGACTCTCTCATTTCTAAATTGACCTCTAATAGTTTTGCTCTTGAAAACGAACAGTAGTTTCTTCCTTATAGTTTTGTTTTTAGGACAATAAAAAAATGAAACTTTACATTTAAAACACTAAATTTAAATCTATTAAGCATTGAATATTTATTTAAAATGTTTTTAAGAAATTGTAATATCCTATACAATAACGTTCAACAGGTAGATTTTCGCATCAATTTCTGCTCCGAAAATCCCAGTAGCTCCATACAAGAAGCAAAAAACAGTAAAAAAGATAGGGATTAGTTAAAAGAGTTTAACTCACAACCGCTTCCAAGTAAACTATAACGTATCGATTTTTTTCTTTCTTTTTTAAAATTTATACTACAAAATTTCTTGTCCCCTTTTAGTTGAAGTGAACATTCAGCATATACTGATACGAAAATATCTCAAATTCCATACTTTTAATATTTTTTTTTTCCTTTTAAAGATAAAGCACATTGACACTTAACTAGTAAAATATTTTTGTACATCACCCTATCTTATAGAGCCAACTTAAAATTTTCATGTGTTTTTATTTATTTTTCTTCCGACTTCCTGACTGAAAATTGTACCAACTTAACAGCCCTGCTTTTTATTCAAGTAAACACGATTTCGAATCGACCATATGATTGTTTAATTTTTAATCACTTGCTATTATTTACAAATTAATAAAAATGATGATATATCAAATACATGGAGTTCAGCCCATGTTCAAGAAATGTAAATAATAAAGATGTTAACCTCATTATGTCTATCGGGTCACCAAGTCCTCCAAGCTCCCCTAACAAATCAATACCTCTAGGGGTACTGAATTGGGGATTGATCGTATTCTGCTTCCGGAGAAAATTACAATCTGTAGATGAATGACTGAACGCATGAATGGATCCATCCTTTAAAATGGGCTGTGACGAGTGCGTGTGTGGCTGAAGTTGTATTCCTGGACACAGATAGCGCCTCTAAAAAACAAGAAACGCATCCTCTTCCTTAAACTCACTTTGTTTCACCATGAAGGCGTGTTGGTTGGCAAGTGACATTAGAAACAAGAATAACAACTCATTATATTCAATATTTTAAGGGTGAAGTTTTAGTAAAGTAACGATATTATTTGTCTTATGTATTAAATTTTTAGACATTAAAAAAACTGAGCTGAAAGTAGCCGACTATGTAGCTGACTAATTCGTTGAGGATACACATAAAAGAACTTTAATATTGTTATTGACACCAATGATAACTAATTTCGGTAACACTTACTAATTAGGCCGGGACAGAATGATTGGTAGGGCACTGGGCCCTTGTCCAAGAGTTCGTGGGTTCGACCCTAGCCGGCCGAAGACTCCTCGTGTAGTAAATGATGACTGATGAACGCTAAAGCTGTCGAGTCGCAAAGTCTTTCATGTTCCCATAACAAATCAATACCTCTAGGGGTACTGATCCAGGAGCTTCCCTGTCTTCTGGATTGGTTCGAAATTACAAGGATACGGAGTTGAGCATTAGTGATCGTAAACCCAAAATTGGGTCGGCTGTTCAACGATGGATATAAAAAAGAAATAAAATACTTACTAATTGAAGTCAAACAATAAGCTATATACTAAAAGGCAAAATGTGTTTGGAGAAAGTACTAATTAATTTAAGAGAGAGCAAAAAAATTGAAAAACTATTATTGACGTCAATGATGCTGTATTACTTTTGGTAAGGGATTGAAATGAAAAATAAGCTATAACTGAAAAGCAAAATTAATGGAGAAAATGTACTTATTTTGTACGAGATATCAAAAAAAAGGCGCCTTACTATTAATTACACCAATGAAGATTAATTTTAGTAACATGCTTTACTGGCCTCACGGTAATAAGAACCCATTTAATAGGTGTGAAATATACTATTATATAGATACAACGCATTTCAGAGTAAATTTATTAGTGCCGATTACAAGTGCATCAATACTGCACATTTTCATGATAGATTTACGTCCCCTCGAAGATTTAAGAAGTAGCTTCACAGTATTAAATTTTAAATAGCATGAGCTGCCTTGAGCAACACCATTATTCCAGACGTTACTGAATATAGATAGTCTTTCTTTTGATGGGATGAACTACTAAAATTGTGTTTCGCATAATCTAATTACGTAAAGTTACAGAGAAGGGCAACAAATATTAATAAATAAATAATTGAAGAAAAAACATTAGAATAATTTTAGTTTTATTTGTGTCGGTATTGGTTCTGAAAGTTTTGTGCATGATTTTGTAGTCTTGTTCAGAACTGATTAATTGATGCTTATTTTTTGCTACGATGAATGGGTATTCAGCTAGTATATAACAATTAAGAATTTGTCTATGTGTTTGTCCTGTGTCTGTAGCGGATTGCGAGTATACCAGGAAGCTGTAAAAGTACGACATTCAATATGAACTTGAATGGATACAATGGTAAACAAATTTACAAAGCCCGATTTTTGATTTTTTTTTTTGAAATTTTATCAAAACTTCAGAGACATTTAAAAAAAGGAACGTTTTCATTAGCTTAGCGGAAGCCATTGTTTTAAAATGAGGTATAGATGATTCAGTTTTTCAAATATTTCGAAGATAACATCAGTAATATATGCTAGCGTTTACTCAAAAAAGTTTATTGCTTGTTTTGTAATACTTAATTATATTTCATTCGTTACGCTAGTGTATCTGAATGACCAACGTGATCTTGGTATCATAATCGAATCACGTCACCAAATTGTTATCTCTAAGATTATCTGAAAATACGTGTTTATTTTGTTTATAGGCATGTTTCTAAGACGTGTTTTTATAAACTAAATAATTTAAAATCAACTGTAATTAAAATTTAGGAAAAAGTTTTGTACTAAAGAGCAAAATTGAAGGAGAAATGGAACTAATTCGTTGATGATAAACATAAGAAAACTGTAATATTATTATTGACGCCAATGATAATTAGTTTTATTAATAGTTACTAATTGAAGTAAAATATTAAACTATGTGCTAAACGGCAAAATGAATGAGAAACTGTTACGAATTCCTTTAAGCGAGCGTAAAAAGTTGGAAAACTATTATTGACGTTAATGATATCTTATTAATTTTTCTAATAGATGCTAATTAAAGCGAAAAAATAAGTTTTAAACTGAAAAGCTAAATCAATGGTTAAAATGTATTAATTCATTCCGGGGAACCGTAAAAAATGTTGCCATACTATCTAACACCAGTGATGATTAATTTTCGTCATAGGCACTACTGGCATGGAAATTGGCACAGTTTTAATAGGTACCGAATATAAAATATACTCTTGTATGGGCACAACGTATTTTATGAGTAAATTTGGTAATAATTACAGTATAAGTAGGAGTAACTTAGTAGAGCAGAAGGTAGTTTGACTGTGGTAAATTTTAAATATCATGAGTTACTTTGAACAACACCATTATACTAGACGATACTGAAAACAGTTAATCTTTATTATGATAGTATGAACGGCACTCTAGTATGAACTACTAAAAATGAGTTTTGCTTAATATAATAATGTAAAGCCACAGAGAAAGGCATAAAATAATAATAAATAAATAACAAGAAACTTTGGATTCAATTTAGCTTTATTATTTATGACGGTATTTGTCTGAAAGTTTTGTGCATGATTTTGTAGTGTTGTTTAGTACTGATGATAAGCTGATAATTTTTTCCACCTCGTACGAAGAGCTGGTACTCATTGTGTTAGAGCATTACTTATATCATGATTTTCTCTACTAGATAAATTAAAATTATTTTTAATTAATATTCGGCATTATTGCAGTTAAGTAAAAGGCAAAAAATGTTGGGCAATAGCAGTTTAGCTACATTTGACATCTTAAAGGGTATTATTTCTAAAGTTTTTAACTTTCTACCATTCCCTGTTAAGGACAAAACACGAATCTCACAGAAAAAGAGGATTATCTCAACTTTCACTCAATAATGCCCTTTCCGCTGCACCGAAATCGCCAAAAGAGACTGTGATAAAAAGAGATGCGGAAAAATACAAGCGGACTTGCTCTATTTGTGTTAAATTTCTATGATTGCGATATTGGTCTCAGCAAACAAAAGCGAATCCTTTTAGTGAAAAAAAATTCTATGTTGACTTGGAAAACAGAGATTTTATAAACTTTTTTTTGTATTAATACTATTTTAAATACACTATGCTTCTTCTTACAGGATTTTCTAGGTATATTATTTATTAATATGAAATAAAAGGTAAACATCATGTATGAGAAATAAAGAAGGAAAAAAAATGCGCTTTAGAATTTTTTCAAAATGGAATTTAGAATTTATAGAAGTTATACTTCTTATGCGACTTCCAACAAGGTTGCGTTAAACGTTTAACGCTACATTTTTATTGGCCGGGAAATCACGTGGTAGGATCCAGTTTTCCCTCATTCATTTCCATATTGTTTTGGTTCTCACTAGCAAAAGTATTGCTTTTCTATAAATATTTTTTTAGTTTGATTTGATACACATATAATTGGGTAGGGGAGAGTGGGGTCAATTGTAACAGGGTACGATTGTAACAGAGCAAAAATTTCGAGTGTCGGGTTTTAGATTTGGTTCTTAGGTGGCGCACAAGGTGTATTTAATAAATCTACATGTACACCCCTGCTGGCAACCATTTCTAGGTACTTTTGAAAGAGTTACATCACAAAAGATATTTTCACGCTACGCAAGTAATTTTTTTGGTATTAGAGTATTATATTGCAACAAAGTAATTTTGTTTAAATAAATAAAAATTATTAACCGAATATGTAAGTGGACACCTTAATTAACATTTCAGAAAAAAAAGATTAGTTTAGTTAATTAACTAGCATTGTTTTTAACAAATGAAGCTGAAATGGCGTCTTGGGGACAATTGTAACAATAAGTAAAGGGACGATTGTAACAGCTGAAAATAAATAATCTTATGCTTACAAACCATTACTTAACTCTTTAAGAACCACCAATAGTTTCCTATATCATTTATATTATGTTGCATGTGCATTATTTTATTTGTCACCTTTTCACAGCATAAATTAAAATTTTTAACCCCTTAAAGTTAAAAGTTTAACCCTTTAGGTCTCTGCTCATTATTATTTTTACTCCTAAAATATCACTACTATTTTGATCAATAAAAAAATATATCACAACTATGATAATATGTATAATTAACTATGTTTTAGTTGAATTTATGAACTGTTACAATTGACCCCGTAAGTGGGGACAATTGTAACAAGTGCACGACTGTCGAAAATTGTTAATTACTAATATAATAACATTTAAAATAAGGTATTTATTTTTTTTTCTAGTAGAGAATAGTCTACTTTACTCGTCTGTCAATTAATACTGATAATATATTGGATTTGTTTTTAGTTAAAAATAGTTAAGTAAAAAATGTTACAATTGACCCCACTCTCCCCTATAATATGAAAAAAACACAACTACTTCGATTTAGTAGGAACAACATATGACGCAATGCTAAACGAATGGAATTTAGTTATTGTTTATTTAGTTATTGTTATTAGTAGTTGTTGTTATTTGTTTTAGTTGTTGTTGTTTATTTAGTTTCAATAACTTTTCTTTATAATGCAATAAAATCTGGCGAGCAGCTATTTAAACGATCGAACACTTCGTTTGTTTCTTTGTGGCTTGAAGTTAGGCTCGCAGAAAATGCCGTTCATGGGTTAAATTTAGTAGGAACAACACAACCTGTGACGTAGGCTATATTATACCCAATTTAATAGGATAGTATTTTTTATTTTCAAATTTAGTGGATAACAATTGTAAAAAATAAGTGAAAACAATCCCACGGACAATGCGACGGATTTAAGGTTATATCGATGTACGTCTCTTGTGAATATCAATTGATTGTTAGGTTAACTGAAAATTGTTTGAAATTTCATTATGACGCCTCCACATACATTATTAATACAAATACATTTTCCATGGCGAGACGATGAGGCAACCACAAACACTTCCACTGGTTCAAGAGGTCCACGAGGGAAAAATGCACCATATTACCGTTATTACAGAGCACGGAAGCGAGCGGAGCAGGAAAAAGAGTTGTTGAATCGAACTAGTGATCCTTCTACGACTGCTGATTCTTCTACAATTAACGTCGCAGGTTACGAAGTTAAGCGGAGAGACTCCACGCACTATTTTTTGATAAGCTATCAGTAAATGAGAAATAACTTGAACATTCAGTAGAATCTCTTTTTAATCTCCGTAATTTTAAAACATTTTCTATATCATCAACAAAGAATTCAAAACTCATTACAAAATCCTTTTCTTTTAAAAATAATAAAATAATTTTCATTTCGAGTTACAAAAAAGGAACATTTACCAAACTTAAAGTATTACCAATGTATTTCATTTATTTGCTTCTAGAATTGATAGCAGAACATGTCAAAATAACATGCTTTGAAAACGAAGAACGATATCGTCTTTTTTTTAGAGAAACAATACTGTTTGAAGATTCCTACTTAAATAAGTTAATCGAAATTTAAATTAATGCCATAAACTACGTTTTGGAACATATTCTTCGAAAACATATGTTAAATTTAAGCAAGGTTAAGATTGTCTGAGATCCCTTTACTTTTAGTATTAATTAAGTAAGGAAATGCATTAAAGTTTGTGATGCTCTTAAGACAAAGGTAGTAAACAAATTGTTTTAAGCCTTGTTTTCGAGAAAAATAACAAAATTGCTTATCTTTACGCATCTCTTCCATATTTATACAAATATTATAATTTAGAATAACAAACAACTACTATCGTTGCTTAGTGCCACATCATTTAAAAAGAAATTAATTCATAAATTTCTGAAAATATTTCTTAAAGTATCTGCCAAGTACGAAAACATGATTTTGGGAAAAAATTTTGAAATTAAGTTAATTATAAATAATTTAGAATCCCTGTACTTTAAAAGCTTTTTAAAAATACTTTACTAATGTCTAATTATCTGCAAAGTTATAGAAGTTTCTGTGCCATGTTTTAACAGTGAATGGACTGTCTTTAAACTCGTTTATCTCAAAATCAGATTTTGTTTTCTCATTTTACACCACATTAAGCACGATACCTCATGTTGTTTTTAAAATAACCTTCTAAAATATTTTGTGAGTGTTTATGATTATAGCACACATGTTTTGAACTTCTGAGTAAGATAAAAAAGTAAAAAATTCATCTTTCATAGATGTTTTTTCGCATAGACAAATACGGAAATTTTTAAAAATTTGCTTTTTTAAACGTTTTTTCAAATCATCTCTTTTATCAAAAAATACAAAACTTCTACTCTATAAAACATTAATTAGGCCAATACTTACCTATGGCTCTGAGACCTGGAACCTAACTCTAGCTGGTGAAAATAAAATTGCCATTTTTGAGAGAAAAGTTTTGAGGGCCATCCTTGGTGGGATAAAAATAAATAATTCCTGGAGAAGACGATACAATACTGAACTGTATAAAATCTACAGAGAGCCAGATATTGTGAAATTCATTAAAATAAATCGAATGAACTGGGCAGCTCACATTTTCAGAAGGAATGATGACTCAAATTTAAAGAAAATCCTATTACACAAACCCCTAACGAACAGGAAAAGAGGTAGACCCAGGCTGAGATGGCTAGATTTAGTTGAGACTGATTTCCTTACTCTAAAGGAGAAAAACTGGCGAACAAGTGTCAAAAGTAGAGAGAAGTGGATTCGAATTCAAAGGAAGGCACTGGCCCACCCTGGGCTGTCTAGCCAAATATGATGATGATGATGGTCCCTCACTCTGCAGTATATGCATTTGTTTTTAAGATAATAGATCAAAACAGAGTTGGTATCCTTCTAAATAAAATCCTCAACGGATTTTTGTCATAGGTGATTGCAATTTTTTTACAATGTTTTGCGTACATGAAATAAAAGATTTATTTTTGCCTAAAAAAGGCCTTTTAAAATAATAATAATAATTTTTTTGGACAAGTTTTTACACATAATAAAACAAATAACTAGTTTCTTAAAACGCTATATTCATATTTAAATAAGTTATCGAAACTAGTCGGAAATATTAAAATATCTTGTTGTATTATGAAATTTTTTAATGTATGTAGATTAGGTACAATAACTTAAATTTTATGTATTTTATTTTTATTCAGGGCATATTTCTGAAGCTATTTTCATAATGCATTTTTCTTTGTTATTTAGTGCATCTCAATAATCCTAATCGAATCAGACACAAATGCATATTTTCGCTAAAAAACAGGTTTTTTTCCCGTTGGATTTGACCTCAAAATATGGATTACAATTTGTAAAATACAGTCTTTAAAGTTTACTTACGAGAGTAACCAAAAGTTTGGAACGTTTGGAACCTTGTTTCTAGTTTATCGAAAATGTTCATTTTTAATTGAGATTACAGATTAAAATACTTTTTTACTACCACCCACGCTGAAATATTTTTACAGAAAATGTTTTGTACGTAAAATTTTTTCTATATAAACTCGTTTAAACATTTAAATATTATGTACCTTAAACTCGTTTATCAAAAAAAAAAAAAAAAAAAAAAAATCAAGCAACGCATAATTATTGACAATTATTTATAATTATTTATTATATTATTATTATTATTTTTCCTAATAATGGTCAAGAATTTGAGCATTATTAGGCACACAATTACTTTCTTTATTTCAAACTAAATAATTTTAAATGACAATATCCAAAAGTTAGATGAATCTGGTTAAATTATTTTTAAGGAACGAAAATTTAAAATTACTTTTTTTTTTTTAAATTTTATCATTTTGCGAAGCTACTTGAAAAAGTTTTTTACAAAGCAGCATTTTGCAAAAGAGTTTATTTTTATCTAAAATTATCTATATACATCTATATACATCTATATACATAATAATAAAAGCGGCTGTGTGTGTGTCTGTCTGTCTGTAATCACAATATATCGCCCCAGAAGCCTCGCCAAGGCACGAAACTCGGCACATAATTGTGTTTTGACATAATGAAGAAGTATTTTTTTTCTTTTTCAAAAATTTTGATTAGTTATTTAGTTATCAGTCATTTTGTAAGTCTATGCTTTTCGTCTGCTTTTTCGTCTTCAAAGAGCCATATTCAAAAAACTATTAAAAAATGCATATACTTTTCCCCACTCTTATAAATGCATGCTAATGCGAACCTTACAATTGAAATATTAATTTTCGACAACTTAAACCAATGATATACGAAGGAATTAATAATTTAATTGTAAAGTTCGCATTAGTTTACATTTATTAAAGTGGAGAAAAGTTTAACTTTTGTATTAAAAATGTGGCAACATATTCGATACGTAAATAGAACGCTTCGCTTTGATATATTTGTCGCTGTTCATAATTGTTATAATAAGTTTTTCTTCTTCTTTCCACTCTCTATTTTTTTTTTTCTTAAGCGAAGACGATAATTTTTGTAGCGATATTGTAGTACTTTGTACAACTAAAAATTCTTTTCACAACACTTTAAAAATATTTACTTTATTTTCTTTATATATACAGAGAACAGTCGGCAAAGAATTCGATTAGGTTGAAAAACATTTTGCTAAAAAGGAACGAATTCCAAAAGAAAAAATAAGCAACTTAAAGAATAAAAATGCTGATGCCAGCCAATTTTTTGAAAGTTAACTTAGAAATAACAAACCAAACGATGTTAAATAACAAACCAAACGATGTTAACAAAATGACGTAGAAAGCGCAACTAGATCAAAATTATACAAGCACAACTAGATCAAATTATAATACCTGAGTGCTTGACGTAACAGATATAGAAATAGAATTTGATACCATAAAAAATTATATAGAAATAGAAATTGATACCATAAAAAATTTATTCGTTTTCGTGTTCTTTTCATGTATTTAGCATTTTAGTTTTTTATTTCTTAAGCGTTGTAGCTATATAATTTCAAACATCCTCAAGAGCTATAACACATCTGCAGCAGAACTGGATATGAAGACAAAATTGCAGGACAGGAACACTTTATACATAATAATAAAAGCGGCTGTGTGTCTGTCTGTAATCACAATATATCGCCCCAGAAGCCTCGCCCAGGCACGAAACTTGACACAAAATTGTGTTTTGACATAATGAAGAAGTATTTTTTTTCTTTTTCAAAAATTTGGATTAGTTTTTTAGTTATCAGTCATTTTGTAAGAAAATCTATGCTTTTTCGTCTTCAAATAAGAGCCATATTAAAAAAACTATTAAAAAATGCATATCTCTTATAAATGTATGCTAATGCGAGCCTTACAATTGAAATATTAAATTTCGACTACTTAAACCAATAATATACGAAGGAATTAATAATTTAATTGTAAGGTTCGCATTTGTTTACATTTATCAAAGTGGAGAAAAGTTTAACTTTTGTATTAAAAATGTGGCAACACATTCCATACGTAAATAGAACGCTTTGCTTTGATTTATTTGTCGATGTTCATAATTGTTATTATAAGTTTTTCTTCTTCTTTCCACGCTCTATTTTTTTTTCTTAAGCGAAGACGATAATTTTTGTAGCAATGTAGAAATAGAAATTGATACCATAAAAAATTATGTAGAAATAGAAATTGATATCATAAAAAATTAATTCGTTTTTGGGGTAGACTATATTTGAGGGTGCCCCCGCCAAGTTGTGATCGAGGTTGATCGCCAAGCTGGGCGATGTTGAAAACCAATCGTTATTCTGATTGGTTTAGATTTTAATCGTGATTCTGATTGGTTAAGAATTTAGCGTTGTTTTTAAATGTAATTTCAGAGATCCGTTAGTTCTACTTTGGATACTGGCTGGTAAGGTTACTTTTGCTTCTGGTACTAAAAATGAATACTGTCAATAAGACAAATCTTAAGTTTCTGTACGATTTGAATAACAAAGGAAAAAAAGTAGTGATTGACTGGTGTATGAATGAAGGTTTAATTAGTAATAGATATAAATGTCCTGTTTGTGGGAAAGATGTCTCTGGTTGAACGTAAAGATTGATCAGATGGATTTGAATGGGTCGTGTGAAAGGTTCAAATGCTCCCAACATAAAAAGATCTATTAGAAAGGGATCGTAGTTTAGACAGTACCTAACTGCAATTAGAGAATTCTGTGCACCAAAATCTGAAGATATTCAAGCTTAATGAAGAAGTGAGTTATTTTTCTCTTTTTCTTTCTGTGCTTACTCCATTAATTTTTGTTTCGATTCAAAATGCATTATAGTGGGTTTATTAATTTTGATTCTATTCTGTTCACTGCAATTTTAAAAAGCTTTGCTTGAATTTTCAATTGTTTCATTGAAATATCACTATGTTTTGGCCGCTATTCCTGTTACCACGGAGTTCTGGCAACCAAGTAAGACGCCAAACATAAGTCGCCGATTTCGCCAAGGGGCACCCTCAAGTATATTTTCCCCCGTTTTTGTGTTCTTTTCATGTATTTAGCATTTTAGTTTTTTTTCTTGAGCGTTGTAGCCATATAATATATAAAATAGGAATTTAATTGTTTTTGAAGGAACGATCACACTTACCTTGGATCTCTTTGGTTTTTCTATTCTTTATTTTAACAGTTTTTATTAAATGTAATTAGTTATTTCAGAAAGTTTCAGTTTGCAGGTAAGCACTTAGATTTTAATACTGAAGTTTCATGATTTGCTTTCATAGTATGTTCTAAAGTATTCGTTGACTTCTTAAAAACCCGATTACTGACATGACATGGCAGAATCGCCTTCCAAAAAACTTTGTATTTTGTCAAAGAAAAGGATATTAAGAGATTCTCAAAGAAGAAGAAGGGCCCAAGAAACATCTGTGGAACGTCGAAGAAGGATGGAACATGACCGAATTTCGACAAGCAATTCTAGAGCCCAAGAAGTATCAGAGAAACGTCAAAGATTAGAAGAGGTTTTCACCTAATGATGATTTCGAAAGCAACTTTTGTATTATGCTTTTACAATTTCTGAGGCCTTTTTAAAAAAAAAATTTAAAAAAATCAAGTCTCCACCTGATATTTATATTATAGGTTAGATTACCATAGGCCTTAGGTTACCATAGGCCTTATGTTACCATACCAAAGTTACATCTTCAAACATCCTCAAGAGCTATAACACATCTGCAACAGAACTGGATATGAAATTGCAGGACAGGAACACTTTAATTGTCCACTAATTTTCAGATTTCCTGCTATGTTTTAAAAAGCTTTATTTGTGAAAACCGTTAGCGTGGCGGACAGCTGGCCGCCTTTAGCGGCTAGTATAGTATAAAAGGAAATAAAATTTTTTATACTTTACTATTAAAATTGTTTCTGACCATTATAAAAGTAAAAATAATTCAACGTGGGTAGTAGTAAAAAAACATTTCGCCTGTAATCTCATTTAATAATGAACATTTTCGATGAATTAGATACAAAATTCAGAAATATTCCGTTTACCAGACAACTAGGCGTAAAAACTAAAGATAAATACTATATTGTTTACATTCCTGGTAGGAAATATAACAAAATAGACTCAGAAATCTGAACAAAGCAACTGCCAGCATAGCCCACATTTTGTAACATTTACTTCCAGTATTCAATTCTTATGAAAGTGGTAGAAAGCTTTAGCTTCGTAAATAAAAAGAAAGCAGATTAGGTTTCATCAAATGAAAGCGTTAAAAAAAAGTTCTCTATTAAAATGAATGAAGTCGAATTTTCGTTTTTAGTTTCCATACAAAACCCGGTGATTCGAAGAGTGACCCACTTCTTTCATAGTCTAGATAAGATAGAGAGGAGATAGAGAGAGTTTATACTAGAGAGAGTATATAATAATATAGAGAAGAGTAAATCTCTTCTCTATCTTGAAAAGCAGTTCATAATGTTTTCAAATTAATCCATGTTTCCGTAAACGCTTTTTCTTTTAGTTTAAGGAGCCTTTTCTTTTCCTTTTCTCTTTCCTTTTAAATTTACTTTAAATGTTTTCTTATAGTTTGTCAAAAGAAAATCTTACTATTTTTCTGTTTAAATAGAAGGCAGAGGAAGCAAGTTGAGTATTTAAAATCTTTAATTTATTAATGACGAAAGCTATTAGATATTTTACTTACAATTATTATTATAATGTTAATTCTTATTTTAAATTTGAAAAATGGAAATGTTACTGTAATTGAAAGGTCAAATAATGAAATGTATTCACAATAAATAAAATAATTTATATTTTAATTAATATTTCTAATTATAGTAGTATAATAGTAATAGTTAATTATGAAATGTATCATATTATAAATATAACCGTCGTTGAACAGCCAGCCTAATTTTGGGTTTACGACAACTAATGTCGACAGCTAATTCCGCTGCCTTGTAATTTTGAACCCAATCAAGAAGGGAAATAAATTTCTGAATCAAGTATTGTGAGAAATTTTGCCTTCTTGGAAGACTTTTTGATGGAACTAACCAGCATTTACGCTATACAAAGAGGAAAACCACTAAAACCTCCCACTATTAGCCAGAAGGCAAGGAGACTTTAATCCATGATCCGTCTACCACTGACCACGGTTCAATAGTAAAATGTACAAAAATAACCACCAGCGAGATCGATAATGCTACTTCGCAGAGCATTTGAGTCCAAGCAAATACGTTTACTCCACTCGAGTCCAAGCACTCGCGTCCAAGGTCGTTACACCACTGACGAAAAAGAACTAACAACAACGGACACTGTTAACAATTAAATCATACGATTTGTGATTTTGAGTAAGTAATTGAATAATGTTTATTTGTGGGTTCTTTAGGACTTTTTAAAATTTAATTTTATTACAACTTAAACAGCAATTTGGATGATGGTGTAGATTTCTTTGGACGTAAATTATGCAAAAACAAAGATATTTATCAAAAATCTAAAGGCAAATAGATTCATAATATTAAACAATCTATTAAAAACTGCTGATTGCCGAATTATGCCTCGATATATTTCTCCTATGTGGCACGATAAACTCAAGTATTTCTTTTTTTATTGTCATTGCTATAGTTGTCATTCATTTTGTCAGGCTGACTTATGTAATGATTTAAGTAGTGTTGAACAGTTAGTTATACATTAAATACTTGTTTAGAAATTTATACTTCTGCTGCCATAATGAAAGAATATTTAAACTTTGCTGTAATATCCAGAACCGATTGTTGACTGCCGAAAAATATTTAAATTATTTCTAAAAATTTAATGTATAAAGAATTTTGACAATGTAACGGACATTCCTTGAAAATAGTTAAAATTGAGATCAAAGTAATTCCGAGCGGACATACAGTTTCTCTGTGCATTCGTCTTGGTTACTATTTGAGATTATAAATTTTACAGGATAATTTTGAAAGGTGACCAAATGTGGCTAGTATTGCCATAATTTTGTGTACAAAAATGAATACAAATCTAAAGTTTTGTACTTTTTATGATCTCTAATTCTGGTTGGATGATAGCCTTACATTTTACATCTAAATCGAGTAAAGATCAAACTTCAATTTATTTTAGAAAATAAAATAAAAATGATTAAATCTATTAATCATGAGTAAAAATGATCAAAAGCATATAAATTTTTCTCGCCACTCTTTCATTCCTGTGACACCTGAGTTTGGTCGGGAGGAAGGATGTCTTTTTAATAAGGATCAGTGATTTTCTATATTTTATTTTATAACCGACAGTAAATGCCGACCCATGTTTGGGTTTGTATCTAATAAACATAACTCAGAAGATAGGTGGCCTCCTTGACTCCAAAATTGAGTCGGCTGTTCAACGATGGCTATAAAATTATGAAAAAAGCATTTGGACAGTCCTCCAAGAAGACAAATTTGTCTCAATACTAGGAGTTCCCTTGTCTTCTGGATTAGATTCAAAATTACAAGGCTACGGAGTTGAGCATTGATCGTTGTAAACCCTAAATGGAGTCAGCTGTTAAACGATGGTTATGAAACAAAAAAAAAAAGCTTGGGAAAGAGTTCACACATGGCAAATTCAACAATGTGCTACCGACGCTTCAACTCATCCCCTGAACTGCTTAACTTTTCCTATTCTCTTATATTTTAATGCCAGCATATTGCATGCTTGTGATAATTTTCTCAGGCCGGAGTCACCAAATCTCTAAGTATGAGTTAGGTGAAAAAGTGCTGTGCCCCCCTGGAGGCGTCCTGTCCATTTCTATGGAACCTGTCGCAACTACCGAGGGAAAGCGAAAAACGAAATTAGGTTTCGTTTTTCCCAGTTTTCACCTTTCTTAGCCGATTTTGTTTCCAATCAATGGAGGGTTTGGAGCTGCATGAATCTCCCCTTTCTGTACTTAATTTCAATTTGTTAATAAATTAACTCCAACCCATTAAACTAGTTCATACAATAGTTATAATGCCCATATCTATGTAGGTATGGGTAACTCTAGTACATTTTAATTATAATTACGTTATTATTTATATGCCTCCTTATCTCTTCCCTTTCAGCTAACTCAGACAGACCGACTTTAGTGGGGATGTAGGGTTAAAGGATTGGGCATTACGTCAGCGGGACAACACGCATTACTTTTGGGTAGCGATTGATGGTTTCCTTTCCCGATGAGCTTCTGTCCTTGGACCCCTTGAGTCCGGGCTTAGTGAGTGACGTAGGGCTCACCAAACAGACGTCACGGTGAACGTTCACATCACTGGTCTAGTATCTAGTTTTTACTCTATATCCACGCCCTCTAGTGAACTGCTGTGTTTCTTTATAGCAGCTGCACATAATTCGTTCTTTTTTTATTTGATTTTTAAAAAGTTGTAGTGATTAATAATAATTGATAACATTCAGTCTTTTTGCCAGAAAAATTTGAAATTCGCACATTTTATGACAAATTTTTTTTCCAGATTTTTTTAAAGATTTATAATTCGTGAATTTTAAAATAAAAAAAAAGAACTAATATGTTCTTAAAACTTTATTCTTTACATCATTCTGAAATTCAAATATTTGAAATAAACTAAAACACAATTTATGTACTTACAAAAAATAAAATAAAGAACATTTTAGTAAACATTCCAAGCTAGTCAAAACATTAAATTTCATATAAAGCACAAAAAATTGGAAAATGATAATAATTGCTGAGATATAGTCTGATTATTGCCTGTTACCGTTCAATTAGTTTGCTAGTAAAGCGTTTTCTTGGTTTTCATTTGTGTGTAAGGGAAATTCTAATTATTTTTCCTCAAAAAGTCTTTTAAAATATGATTTTACTCCTCTATTTCAATTACAAGGTACTTTGATATCTGGGTCGTGTTAAAAGTTAAAAATATAAGAAAGTGCTTCACAACATCCACTAGATGACAAATTGTCTGTCAAGGATGATAAAAAAAAATAATGGTTAAAAAAATAATTCATTGCGATAATGACAATTTAGCTGTAATGTTATTATTGTTCAGTAGTCTAAAAGACTTTTCATGATCTTCCTTTGCATATATATATATATATATATATATATATATATATATATATATATATATATATATATATATATATATATATATATATATATATATATATATATATATATATATATATATATATATATATATATATATATATATATATATATATATATTATAATAATTTAAATAATTATTCGTGCAAAGGCAATAATAAAAATCGGAAATTGATAGATGCGCTATACAATCGAATTCCTAATAAATGCTACGAATAATTATTTTCATGAAAAAGATTTTTATTTTTAATTCTCATCGGAAAATTTATCAAATTTACGGTTGCATGGCTTATATTTTGTTTAAAAAAATGTGTCATTAATGTGCATTTTTAATTATAACTATTTTAAAACAATAATAGTAAATTAATGAAATTCAAAGGGTTTTAGTTTTGTACTCGTTCTGTTAAATCATATATTTAAATATAAAAAAATGCTAACATAAACATTTATACTTCAGTTATAATAGAGCCAGACGCTTCAGACTAATAACTATGGCTGAATAAGCAAATATCCTTCCTTCGGTTTTAATTAACCCAAGTTCTGAAAACCGAAACTATAGTATATAATTGCTCGTAATCTGAATGATTTCTGGTCTTAAAACTTCAATAAACAAACAAATGAATATGAATGATCCATAGGACGATGCGAACGCCACTTTTTGTGCGTAAAATAATATACTGGTTTTCAGAAATAAAAAAATTTGAGGATTTAAATTAAATTACTTTTTAATGATCAACACAGATTACGCGCAATGCTTAGGTACGGCGGGGATGTCAGAAAATAATCCATAGGACGACGCGAACGCCACTTTTTGTGCGTAAAACCGGTCTGTCAAAAGCGTGTTGCTTTTCTAAAGCCCCCCGGGAAAAGTTAAATGTTCCTACCCCCTATATTAGTCCCTGGGCGTGATCAAAAGCCGTAAACATGCTTTGCAGGCCGGCTGGCCACCTTTGGTGACCAAGTCTTGGCCATGGTGAATGAAGGGATATCTTCAGTGATAGACGGATCATGGATTAGAGTCCTCTTGCCGTTAGTAAACAGTAAGAGGTTTTGCTCTCCATGTAATGCAAATGCCGGTTAGTTTCGTCAAAAAGTCTTTCAGAAAGGCAGATTTCTCCCAATACTTGATCCAAGAGCTCCCTTGTCTTCTGGATTGGGAAAAAAATTACAAGGCTAGGAGTTCAACTTTGGTTGTCCAAATTGAAACTTCTGTTCAACTTCGGTTAAAAGCATTGGGAGAAACTAGCCTTCGTTGAGAACATTCTTGAATCAAGTGCTCTATCTTCTGAGACGTCCCAGCTCAGTGGTCAGCTGTACACACTATGTATATAGTGGTCAGCTATGCACACTATATATGTAATGATCAGCTATACACACTATATATATATATATATATATATATATATATATATATATATATATATAGTTTTTACATAAACTATAAAAACTCTGGTGTAATATCTATCCTAATTTGTTGTTGAAAAACTCAAAAACTTGCGTGAGTGATAACTTCATTTCAAGTTAATACCGAATCAAGCGTTCTTGCACACTAAAGAGTGTAATTATATCTTAACACGAACAATTGATTACGTACAATCCAATCTGCAGCTCGTTAACGAAGAAGGTTGTGTGTTTCGGAGCTCCGTAAATTTGCCGAATTACGGATTTATTAATCTATTATAGATAATTCTCTTACGTGGCTCCCAAATTCTGGCTGTATTTCTTTTCCGCTGGTGGCAACGTTTGCTTTGTTTTGTTTACGTTTTGAAAACACCAAAGCATTCTGCCTTTTAATGACGTGTTTCTGATCTAATATATATAATTCTCTTACTTGGCTCCCAAATTTTGGCTGAAGTACTTTCTATTATATATAATTCTCTTACGTGGCTCCCAAATTTTGGCTGTATTTCTTTTCCGCCGGTGGCAACGTTTGCTTTGTTTTGTTTACGTTTTGAAAACACCAAAGCATTCTGCCTTTTAATGATGTGTTTCTGATCTAATATATATAATTCTCTTACTTGGCTTCCAAATTTTGACTAAAGTACTTTGTACAACTAAATAAGATTCTTTTCACAACACTTAAATATTTACTTTATTTTCTTCATTTATAGAGAAAACAGTCGGCAAAGAATTCTGTTAGTTTAAAAAACATTTCGCTAAAAAAATAACGAATTCTAAAAGAAATAAAAATAAACAACTTAAAAAATAAAAATGCTGTTGCCAGCTATAGAATTTTTTGAAAGTTAACTTAGCAACATAAATCAAAATGACATAGAAGCGCAACTAGATCAAAATTATAATACCAGAGCGCTTGACGTAACAAATCCTTCAATTCTATAAGTGTTGTATCGCCAAATGCCCAAATTAACAATTGCGTTCTTAAAGAAATTCTATAAAAAGCTTTAAATAAGCAACCTACTTCTACAACTGCTTCTTGAAGAACTTGGCTCATTGATTAAAAATATTGTTATAATTTTACAGTACTAACTTTACTTCTACTTTCATTATTGCTATGGCCCTTTCATTACATTTTACAACTTCATGCTAAATTTGAGGACTTAAAGTTGTTTTGTGGTTGAATACTGTCATTTAGAAATGTGTACATAAAAAAAATAATATTTAGAGGTTAAGAGTTGCCTCAGAAAAATTTGAATTGCTGACATTGGGGGTTGGCTAGCACCAGTGAGCAGGGGGCGAAGCCTCCTAGTTAGTGTATATTAAACTAAATTCTTAGTGTATATTTAACTAAATTCTTGTTTTAAATGATAATAGGGCATGTTTTTACTTGCACTTTACAGCACTTTTAAACTTCCTAGTAGTTTAAAGAAGAATAATTGCGCGCTCTTAAATCAGTGACAGTATGATAGCCAAGATGGCGGTTGTTTTGCATGGAATGTACTAATGAAATATGAGTTCTTTTTGGATTTAATGGACCAATTGGGCATACCAAGTAAGTATCAATACTTCGGGATAGCCTGGTTGGTAGGGCACTGGGCCCATGTCCAAGAGGTCGTGGGTTCGATCTCTGTCGGCAAATGACTCCCTGTGTAGTAAATGGTGACCGATGCATGTTCAATTTGTCGGGTCACAAAGTCCTCCATGCTCCCGTAACAAATCGTACCTTTGAAGGTACTGATGCAGGAGCTTCCTTGTCTTCTGAATTGGTTCAAAACTACATGCCTGCGGAATTGAACATTAGTAGTCGTAAACCTAAAATTGGGTCGGCTGTTCAACGACGTTTATAAAATACTTCTGATTGAGCTGTGATGGCTCAGGGAATAAAGCATTCGCCTTCTAATGAGGTGAACCAGGTTCGAATCACAACTGTAGCTGGTTGATACGAATTCCGCATCCAGGTTGCACCAACCACAGTGCTGACGTAAAATATCCTCAGTGGTTGACGGATAATGGGTTAGAGTCTCATTGCCTTTAGGCTAACCGCGGGAGGTTTTCGTGGTTTTACACTCTATGCGGCGCAATTTCCAGTTAGTTCCATCAAAAAGTCCTCCACGAAGGCAGATTTCTCAGAAAACTGGGTTAAAAATTACAAGGCTGCGGAGTTGAACATTAGTAGTCGTAAACAAAAAAAATGGGGTCGATTGTTCCACGATGGTTATAAAATAAAACAGAATACTTCTGATTGATTGATTAAAAATATTTATTTTGGTCAATTATTTAATAAGAAATTTCAATCTTTTGTCAGATTGATATGACTAACTACAATATAAACCGTTATAAAATGCATGTATGGTTTGAGTTCGATAATAAAAATATTTATGATTTCTTAAGATTTACATAAATCTGTCAATTGCATAAAATAATATATAATATTTAACTTATATCCACATCTATTTTATTCGAATTCATATTAATATTCTGTCAGTGTGCATGTTTTATTAACAAACTAATTTTATTTTAAGAAATATTGTATATATGCATCCAAAACTTATGATTCTCGTTTTAGATGCATCGTTATTTAACTGATTCTTATGAGTATTATATCTTACTGTAATTCTAAATTTTTGTGTCATTAATAACAAACATGGTGGCAGCTACTTTAAACCAACTTGGACAAAAGAACATTTTTGGGGTTTCACAACACCAGGGACTATCCTTGGGTTTTGATGTAGTGTAAGCACCACTTTGGTGTAAAGTAGTTGCCAATATTTTTGGTGCTCATATACATGAATTTTTTTTGCAGTATAGCGACTAATGTAGAAAATAAGAGTAAAGTATCTTGAATTCGTAAATAAAGCTTTGTACTGATTCGAAATTACTTTGCTTTCTATATGACCTTCTTATATTCAACATGTTTATTTTCCAAAATGAAATGATACATTTTACGCCTTGTTTAATAATTGAGAAAATTATTTAAATGTTCATATCTGATCCATCTGAATGGATGAAATATTTTAATGATGACACAGTATAAAACAAACTAGCCTTTGGGTATTAATGACTGTCAGCTAAATTGAGTTTAAGAATTGTTCCCATCGAAAGCCTAATTGATGCCATTTCATTTTAGCTTTAAGGTCATAGGATATTCGTTTTGAAAATTTCTGTAATGTTTTTAATGATATCCATCCATTCCCAATATAGAGATTTTTAAAATGAAACACTTCGTATAAATCCATATAAATCTACCGATAAATGTAAATAGTTCTTTCAATAAAAATATACAGAATAATATTGAGATTGATAATAAACCAAAAAAGGTCTTAAGTATTTCTGCAATTTATCAAAGCTGACAAGTGTATCTTAGAAACAACAGAATAATTTTAAAAGCTTTCAAAACTCATGTTTGTAATTTATTTTTCATTTGAAAACAAAAATGTGTTTCGTTAAGACTTTAAATGCAAAATTAAATTCTTTCCAAGAAGTCAAAAGTCATTATGTTTAACTTTCAGAATCATTCATTTCCAGTTTTATAAATTTTAGAACAATTCTAATCCTTGATAATTACAGTTTTTTTTAAAACGTACATTCCTCGTATACAGGTCGAGTAAACATTAAATTAGTGAATGAAATAGCACTAACTTTTAATATTAATTTGTAATAATAACTAAATTATGTGCATTTATTTAAGTAACGTATTTATGTCAATGTTATTAATATTTCATTTTTAAATACCATTAAATCAGCAGTACGAAGCATTTATTTTTATTTATATATTTTTTGTTTTTGTCTGATTTATAACTAAAGTTATTAGACCTAAATTTAACTATTTTAGATTAAACTAAAGTTAGATGTAACATAACATTTAGTATACTTAATAATGTTCATAAAATTGTTTATTAAACGAAATATATAAAAAGTTATTATTCTCAAAATCCATCAATAAAAACTGCAATAGTCCCGCAGTGGACTGATAGTAAAGACACAGTTCCCAATAGAACACAGAATTCCAGCATCACTGGCTGCGGTCAGTAAGAGGGTGGGTGATCACTTTGATCAGTCTGTGTAGGTAACGAGGGTGCGTGGTATCCGTCCTCGTTAAACTGTTCTCTAGTGCGATGACTCTAGTGCGATGTAAATAAAAAACCATACCAAAAATTGCAACAACAATCATTGCAGCTTTAAGCCCGTACTTGATCCTTCTGTTATTTACGGTTAAGGCAAGATACTTTATTTTAAAAAAATAAGTAGTATTTTGCTGTAGCATGGGGGTTCACGGCACCCTGAGATACTGTGAGCTAAGATGAGGAGTACTGCTAGATTGATGAGGGGTACTGGTTAGATGAGGGGTACTGCTTCAATTCAAAAGGAAAAGTGTTTTAATGTACAGTTAATAAATAGAGCCGTGGATGTAAGAACGATATGAGTATCCTGATCTAAAACTGTACGCGTTCTCACTCTCTTCACAGTCTGATATTGTATTGACAAAGCCAGAGCAAAATATATCAATATAATAGTGCGAAGAGAAATGGTTCTACTTTCTGGATTTTTGACACTTCTTTCCAAACTCAAAGCCGTTTTAACCCATATGTTGTGGTCCACATTAGAAATGTCTCGCTAGATTCGTATCCCGAAAAGAAATTTATTGATTCGAGCTTTTCATTTAATTTTTAAAATTAGGCGACACATTAGGGAGACCGGAAGGTAATGTCGCTGCTGCGCATTATTTGTTGTCAAAAGATTTTATTTTTAAACAGAAATGTATTCACCCTCGTTGGCAACAACCTTTCAATGCCAGATCGAAAATGAATCGAAACAAATGAATTGGTTTTTAAGAATAACAAATATTTAATGCACTGAAACGACATTACTTTCCGGTCCCCCTAATATTTCTAGATTTTTTGCTAACTTGACTATTACTATAGGCTTTATTTTTCACAACTGGTCTCAACTTAAGTTTTTTCCTATTATCCACACTGAGTTCACTCACAGTGAACAATTGTGACTTTAACAAATTGAATGCTCTTAAAGAAATTGGTTTCTCAGCAGACGCTCCCACAAACTAGGTTCATGTAGCCCACCAATCGATCTACCCATAGAGAATCCGTCCGATTTCTGTTTACGAAGCTCTATGATAAAAACATCCACTAGTTGTCCAGCTGGTTGATTGATAAAAAATAACTTCTGCCACTCGCTGATTAAGTTTCTTCGTGGGAGGAAATTTTGTTCAAACTTGACGGGAACCAACATCGAAGAGAAAATTGTGGGAAAAGTATTGTTAGTTTGAAGCAATTATTCTCTAATCACATGCAGAAGGATTGCAATTTTTTCCTCTTCGTTCTTGTTATTTAAATGAAGTCGCTTGCATATAAAATTGGAACTACTGCTTTCAGATTTTCCACGCTTTAACCAGAAAGAGTTGTAACGCTAAGCTTCTTATTTTAAAATTGGCTTTTTATACTGGTTCGGTGATTCTACTACCAAGATATAGTATTGTCGTTTTAGGGTGAAGATCATTAAAGATTCCATCTAGCATGAAGCGTATTAATTCAGAGAGACACATCATGAGTGTCATTCGATTTGAGTGAGGCAAACCATACATAATAGTTGGCGGAGTAATACAATAGAAAGGCAACTTTTTACATACACAACGAAAGCCAAAAAAATATGGAAAATGAAGGAAAAATGGATTCTACCACTTAATTTTCTAGGCGAAAATGAACCAGCAACAATAGTGTTATTACATCATGCTTTTAGATCCCTTAAAGATATTTAATAACCTGCCTTGCACAGACGACCCATTTCTGAGTTTACGATCAGTGTTCACATCTGTAGCCTTCTAATTTAAATCCAACCCAGAAGACATGGAATCTTTTTATAATTGGAAGAAACTAGAAACTTTTTGAAAAATAACCCGCATTTTCTTTGCAAGAAGAGAGAAACCACGGAAATCTGACTCGTTTTCAGCGACATATAAAATCTTTGTCTGTTTAAAAAACTCATGTGTTGTTAAATAGACGAAGATAAAAGTGTAACATTAGAGTTTCTTTCAAATTTTCTTTTTAAAATTGAGCTAAAACCGTATTTTTGCAATAGTTATAAATAAGTGGAAAAATAAATGTACTTATTTTAAGAAATTTGAATAGAGAACTAACAATTCAACAGTAAAAGGTTTGCAAATACTTGAAATATGATAAATTCAATATAATCCTAATATAATAAGATATTCTAACATTACACGAGTTTCAATAGAAAATCAAGTTTACATTACTTTGAAATCGTTAAAAATTATATTCAGTTTCCTTGAATAATATTCCTTTGTTCTTTGATCTGATGTAATTCAAAGACATTCGCTGGAACAGATTTTTGGATAAAATGTATATAGCAACAGGGCAACAGAATTGAAAAAAGATTTAACTAAGCACAGATTGGTGGTTCAAATTAATTAACTAAACACATTATTTTAAAACAAAACAAACTTTAATAGATTATGATATGAAGATACGAAGATAGTCAGTATTATAAGGGCTGACATTTCCCTTCAACATTCATCTAATCAAATCAAGATTATAATGCCACACAAAGAAAAATATGTAATTAAATTAATAGGAGAGCGCCATCTCGTGGCATTCCGCGACAAGAATAAAACCTATTTCAAGGAAAGAACAAATTGGAAGGATTTATAAATTTTTGAGAAATAGTAAGAAAACAAGGAATAAGATTTCAGAAAATTGTGTTATTTTATTTGCTTCTATGAAACCAGGTAGAAAATCGACTAAGTATAAAAAAGAGAGGAGAGATAAGAAAATGATTGCATGGCGATGGTTACTAAGATCATTGCTATTTAATATTTTAATTTCTTCATTGTTGTAGGGCACTTAACGTAATTTTGAGCCGAATTAATGCTTAAAAAGTTTGATGAATATTTTGCGTTATTCGAGCTGAAGTAAATTTAACGTTTTCATTTATTAATTCGTATTGGAGGAGGGAAGCTCATTTTGTTTTGTGTTTTATAAATAACTTTTGAATTTACTTTCACCCGATTAACCAAATAGTACAATTTTTTTAATAAATGAAGTAACGATTTTCGCTTTGTTATCAGCATTCTTCGAATGAAAAAAAAAACTGTGCATTGCTTTTAATATTTTTTATTTTTAGTTCTACATCGAGAGAGTAGAGTTAAGCAAAATAAAGAAAATAATTCATTACATAAAAATGTTTGGAATCCAACATGAAGAACAACTTATATTCTTGCAAGCCCGAATCGCATTACTTGTGAAGAGGAAGTATTGCACAAAAGATAAATATCGTTGGGCAAATCGAATCATCAAAGTGATTTGAATCAATAAAATCAGTGTGAGCTGTGATGACTCAGGAGATATAGTGTTCCCCTTCCAATGAGGTGAACCGGGTTTGATTCTGGTAGATAAGAATCCGCATCCGGCTTGCACCATCCACAGTGCTGTCGTGAATATACTCAGTGGTAGACGGATCATAGATTAGAGTCCCTTTGACATCAGGCTAACCGTGGGAGGATCTCGTAGTCTTCCTCTCCATGTAACGCAAATGCGGGTTAGTTCCATCAAAAAGCCCTCCATGAAGGCACATTTCTCCCAATGCTTGATACAGGAATTCCCTTGTCTTCTGGATAGGGTTCAAAATTACAAGGCCACGAAATTAAACATTAGTAGTCGTATACCCAGAAATTGGGTTTTCTGTTTAACGACAGTTGTGAAATAAAATAGAATCAGTGCACTTTGATGTTTCGAATCAGTTACTGATTCGAATAAGTGAGTGGTTTTATAATGAAATTGATAAAATCGAAAAAAAAAAAAACTGATAAATCTATTACAAAATTGACTATAAAGTTTTTTTTACATTTCTTTGGCAGTATTTATGTGCTTTAATATAATTTCATTATTTTCTAAAAACGCATAATTATTATAACTATTCCTTGTATTTGCCTTTTATTGAAGGGATGATTCAAAATTATATTTCTAATTTTTATATAAATATAGTGCAAAAATAAGATTATACCCTGCTCGTTGCGTTCACCAATCCCTAGAAGTTCCTTTCTAAATCAGACATCAATAAAAGCTCTAACTTAATATAAAGCGTACTTTTTCTCGAACCACAGATATGTCTCACAAAAAGTGGCAGCTGCATAAATTAAAAGCTGTGCCTCTTAAAGGTAAGCGTGAAATATCACTGACGACGAGATGGATAATTTAATAAAGTAGTGTTTTAAGAACGATTTTAATATTCTAGTTCTAAGCAAAATGAATGGATTTGTCTTCTTAGTCGTCACAGTCAAAAATTGAATTAAAATTGTGGAAGATATTCAAAATGTCTTCAAAAATTCTTAAGATATCAGGAAACTTTCTTCAAATTTTCTTAAGACAAACTTAATTCATCCTAAAGATATCCAAAATGTCTATAAAATGTCTGAAAAAATTCTTAAGATATTTTAAAGAATCTTAAGATGCTTTAGGTTATTCTAACTGAGGAATATGTCTTAAGATTTTCTTAAGAATTTTTGAAGACAAACTTAATTCACCTTAAAGATATTCAAAATGTCTGTAAAATGTCTGCAAAAATTCTTAAGATATTTTGGAGATAGAGTTAAATCTTAAGAAATTCTTCAGATTTCTGAAGAATTTCTTAAGAAAATGACATTTTCTTAAGAAAATCTTAAGATTATTTTTAGTGGGGAAAGCAAAATAATTATTAATTTTTTATTGATAATCAACCTCTGTTACAAATTTACGATGTTTATTAAGATTAATTGGTAAGCAGTGGCATAGCGTAGGGTGTGGGGCACAGGAGACACGTGTTCCCTCAATAATTTTTCAAATTTTTAGAATTTATATGAAGTTATTATTTTTTTAAATACCAGGCTTAAACCCATCCATAATTTAATAAAACATTAATAACTTTAGCTATTTTATCAATAATTCAATGAAATAACTCTATGTTTAGCACTTTTATGCAAAGTGGTTCTTAAAAATTATTGAATGATTTTTTAAAACTTATTTCGATTATTACTTAATGATTTCAGCTTTAATTTAAAATGGCGATCGCAAATTACTTAGTTTAATTTAAGTTCGATACATTCTTTTAAATTACAGTTTGTGTGGAGAGGAGCTATCGATCATGTCAACCGTCACCTATGAAAAGGTACCCCCCATCATAGAATCGAGTTAACATGCCTTATATACTAGTGAATTGTAATTGTAATTTTGTAGTGGTAGACATGCTACAGTACTCCCTCACCAGAATTATAGCAGTGATAGAATTCAATACACGGATGACACTAGTTGCTGTATTTGTGACATACCGAGAGAGCTGGATTAAGGTCACCGGGTTTTTGAACATTAGTCACGAGAGCTGTATTAAGATTATGGTCGTAGTCGCTCCTGTGTTGCCTTTAGCAGTCGGGTGTATGCAGGTTGACGTTGTGTGTGATCGAGACGAGACTGTGTAGCAACAGTGCGAGGAGGTGGATAATGTCGCAGTCACAAGTAGCAAGTCAACTGTTCCATGTGGACTATCCATCGAAGTAGGAGTTACTGTCTAGGCAGGCGAGTTCATGTCGAAGTGGGCGTTTCTACCAACGTAGGAGTATTCACATCACGTCCGGGTCACCAATGTGGGGTGAGGAGTTATCGATCATGTCAGCCGTCATCTATGATACCATTAATAACATTTGTGTTATAATTGTAACGAGAGTTTTTTCTTCTTCTTTTTTTAAGAAATTCTTCTTTATTCAAAAGTTGTTGTGAATTTAAATGCTTTTTCGTGAGTTTCAATTCTTTTCAGAGGGGATTGGCATGCATTCGCTTTTAGCTTGAAACCGTTTTCATACTTTCCGCCTAAAATTAAACTGACAAACTATCATTAAATAGAAACACTTTTGGCATAATCTTGTCAGCAATCATATCCAAATTATTAAAAGAACATCCAAAGACCAATAAATGATCGTGCCTTGCCACTCAAATTTGTTTATAGAATGTTCAAAGTAACTTTAGTTGACAGTACTCAGCTTAGACAGAACGCGAAATATATTTATTTCTTTAAAAAAAAAAAAAAACTGTTTCCCTGAAATATTAGTCTTGATTAAGGAAATAAAGTATTTTTTTTCTTCTTTAAAATGCTTTATTTCTTAAAAAGAAAATACAACGCTGTTAGAATGTAAGCTAATTTCAATATTATTCCATCAAAAAGTATATTTTTCAGCAATTTTTTTTCTCTTATAAAAATGAAATGCTTTCAGCAAAAATACAAAAAAATTAAATTTTTTTTTCTCGATGTCACAAATCGGAGTATGCAACTCCTGAATCTCTAAATAAAAACCAAAACAGTCAATATTTCCTTGCTTATTGTCGCCTCCAATAATGCTTTCGTCTGATTTCAATTGCTAGTTTTTCTCTGAAATCTTTTTCTGATCAAATTATCTTTTAGTCATATTTTCTTCATTGTCAAACCCATTTTTATCTACAATTAAGTCTCCGTCTTATCTTCAATAATAATTTACAAGTTTTTCCGAATATTGCGATTTGTTATCCTGTTTTATTCAAATAAAAGACATCTACCTCAATTCTTGTTTATCCCCCAATTAATCGAGTTGTCATCCTACAAAGAAATATTTATTTGACTTTTGAGCATTGTTTTCAGATGAGTTTTGCTTTTTTATTCTCCAAGAATAAAATTTCTGTACAATTTCTGCTGTTAATTTATATGTTATGGTTAAAAATATATTTGGCTATACTAATCGGCTAGTATTAACTATAATCGCCAGCTATTATAATTAATAATCAGTGATTAGTAATATTAGCCGATAAATTACTTTGATTACAATACATTGAATACATATAAAATTTCAATTATCAGAAAAAATTTTCTAAACATTAAAAATATTCTAAATGAAGCAGTTATTAGCAGTCACATCAAGGAAGAATTTGAATGTTTCAGTTGTTTTTCTAATTGTTTTTAAACTCTAATTTTTCCCCAAGAGTAATATTAACCTACAGCTATTACATTTTAATAAAATAATGAAATCGATAGTAGTGTATTATTTTCATAATTAATTTTTAACTGCACAATCAAAATATATCTGGCAATGATGTTTAAAAATTAAACAAATATAAGAATTTAAGACAATAAGGTGATTAAAAGGCATAAAAATTATAAGAAAATATAATTTTGGTTCAGGATTTTCTGCGATTAGAAATAAAACCATTTCCATCAACAGACATTTGGCATAGATATTTATACATTGACGTATATTAGCGAAATATTTTTTAAAGAAATAGATTAATTAATTTCATATGTCATTGTGCAATACAGAACTGTGAAATCGCCCAACAATTTTATTTTTTTGAACAAAAGTTTTTCATAATAATTTTATTTATTATATATCATTATTAATTTATTTATTATATATCATTGAGAAATGTTGTTTTAAGTCAAATTCCCTTTTTTTTATTCTTACAAACGAACTTATTTATCTTTTTCCAAGTCTTGAGTCCTGAAACTTTCCGTTTTACATTTTTTTCACATGTATATTTTTAGAAAATTTTTTAGTTTTGAGAAAAATGCACTTTAATTACAAAATAAGATAAATATAGTTGTTTTTATTTTGTTATAAGAAGTTAAGGAATGCAAATCAATTGAACTCAGTCCAAGATATTCTTAAATTTTTCTTAAATTATATTATACAAAAAATAAAAATCTTTTTTACTCACAGGATATTCTATAAACAACGTACATAAAATATAGTTTTAAAATTCTTGTCAAAAGTGAACTTGAAAAATTAGACACATTAGATATCATGAAATAGCATTTTAGAGAGGAGAAAAGAAAATATAATCAAAATTCGACCAATAATATACTAAGTAGGAGATATTAAAAACTATTTGATTGGCAGAGGTAAAAGAAGGGAGTTTGAATGCTATCTGACAATCAGACAGCTTTCAATTTTACCTTCCTCAGTAGTAAATTGTTAGATTTGGATAGCGTTTTTGTCTCTTTCTCTCTTTAATTGTGTTTTGTGCCCCTTATGGTATTTTATCTTCTTTTGTTATATAACTAGATTTTAAAATTTCATAATGATGTCGGTTTTAAGTTCATATTGAAAAATTTCTTATTGAGGTATAATATCTAAAGTCATTGAAAATTAACCGATTCGCTTATTGAATTTGCAGTTTTTCTGCAAGCAGTTACTACGCCCTTAATATTTTCCGCCAACCCCATAAGACAAGGAGATTACTTGGATAAGCATTGGTGCTAACTTGTCTTTGGGGAGGATGCTTTGAGTGAAACTAAATCGTGAGAACAGAAACTATAAAAACTTCCTCAGCTTAATCTGATGGTAAACGAAGTCTGACTTATCATCCATTTTACTCTCGGTTCTCTCACGTCACCATTTTGATGGCTAAATACTAATATCTATATATATAAAAGTGAATGTGTGTCTGTCTGTCTGTCCTCTATAGACTCCTAAACCATCCGACAGAAAGCTATGAAACTTGGCATACAGATAGTTCAAAGCACGAGGAAGGTTTCTGTCGACATTAGAACATTCTGCGATAAACCGTTCCAGCGATATCAGTGAAAGTCGAAATGGAATTTTCTGATTGGTTAAAAGCTAGCCATTGTTTTAAATTTTGCTATAAACGATTCAATTTTCAAATATCTTGAAGATAACAACAGTGATATTTTCTATCTTATAACTCTATTCATTTAGAAAAGTAAATTAAAGTAAATTGCATATACTTTAATTTTTAATTCGCGCTTTTCTTTATGTCAGGTGAGCACAAGCAAGTAAAATCAACGAGAATAGATTTCTTAATTGTTGGTCGTATCACGGATTCAGTACTGTGAAAACTGTTTAATAAATATAAAGACAAAAGCAAATTTCATTCAAATTGCACGTTTTCAGAAATATTTATATTTAGTACGTAATTTTAAGGTTAGCACAATTAAATATAGTTTTCGAAGATTTCAGTGCTGTGACAGTTGTCATTTGAAAACTATTAGTTTGTTTGTTTATTTATGCAAAGTTTTCGAATTCATCCATTTTATTTCTTTCATTTATAAAATTGATTTTTGTTTTAAATCTTATAATTTTCATATTTCTTATTCATCTCATTTTTATTGCTCTTTTTATTATTTAAAATATGTATGTGATATTTCGATTTAGCAAATTTGCGACCACTGTCAACTTTTACATTTCTTTTTCTTTGTCAGAAAGAATATTTGCAATAATATGCCGCCTGAGCAAATCGCTCTTAGTCGGTCGACATCTCAAGCGCGCAAAAAGAGAACTACCCGTGTTTCAGAAACATCGGAGCAACGGGAAAAAGACTTGAAACTAATCGAGAACAGAATGCTTTTGCCCGTTCCTTAGAAACGTCTGAGCAACAGGAAAGATGACTGTCAACAAATCAACTACGAACTACACAAGCCCGTTCGTCGGAAACATCAGAGCAACGGGAAGCAAGAATGAAAACCGACCGAGAACGCATTTCGCTATTCAGACGAAGCCACAATACTCTGATTTGAATTTCAGTGCATTTCACTATGATCCGACAACAAACTATAGTCTTCCCCCAAGTGTCATCATCGGAGAAATATATCAATTATGTATGTTTTGTAATGCTCTCAAATTTAAAAATGAAACAGCTGAAATTTGCTGTTCTAGAGGCATACTGAAACTACAAGATTTTACGTCGCCTGCCGAGACATTATCAACCTTCGTATCAGGTCAAACAAACCAATCGAAACATTTTTTGGCGCATATACGCCGGTACAATTCGTGTTTCTAAATTACTTTATTCGGTGCTACACGTATCGTGAACGAGAATTACATCCCAACATTCAAAGTGCAAGGCCAAATTTATCATCGTGCAGGATCACTTCTTTCAATGCCTAACGCAGATCATAAATTTCTGCAAATTTATTTCATGGATAACACAAATGATCAAGTCAATCAACGTTGTCAGGTAAACAATGGCACTAAACGAAAAATTGTTACCGTATTACAAAAATTTTTCGATCAGCATAATCAGTTAATTAGGCTGTTCACAATTGCCCTTGACTAAATGTCATCCGATATTTACAAAGTTGTTATTAGAGCTGAAAAAACACCTGTATGCCACCACAAAGAAAAATACAATGCGCCAACATTGGATGAAGTGGCTATTGTTATAGTTGGCGAAGAATTTACCTCCCGCGATACAGTTCTTCATCGCAGAAATCGTGACGTTCAAAGATTTCTCAGAAACTTATCGATCATATGATGCATTGCAATATCCTATTTTATTTTGGTGAGGAGAGGAGGGATATTATTTTAACATAAAATTAAGAAGTCCGCAAACAGGCGAGAAAACCAATAAGAAAGCAAGTGCAATAAGTTTTCATGCATATAGATTAATGATTGCCAAAACGCTGATAATCATACTTTAAAATGTCGACAATTTACATTATCGATATATATGCGAAAATTGAAACTGAACGCCTACTGTATATTAAATTAAATCAAACCAAATTACGTTCAGAAGAATGCATTCATTTACGGGATGCAATAATTAATGATGGTAACGTTAATCCTAATGATGTGGGGAAAATGATTATATTGCCGACTACATTTGCAGGGAGAAAAACTTGGACTCCCTGCAAATGTAGTATTCATACATGTCTGAGTATTCATACATGTGCCTTGGACTCCAAGGCACATGTATGAATACTCACAGGATGCAATGACATATGTTCTCGCATATGGGCTCCTAGATTTATTTATTACATTTACGTGCAATTCTGCTTGGGTTGAAATTAGAGATATTTTGTTACCAGGACAATCATCATCGGATCGTCATGATATTACAGCACGTGTGATCAAACAAAAATGATAATCTTTACTTGATTTCATTGTGAAGCGTCATGTTTTTAGAGAGACACGGTGTTGGGTGTACTCTATTGAATGGCAAAAACGAGGATTGCCTCAGGCACACATTCTAATTTGGCTTATTGAAAAAAAACCACCTTGCCAAACTGATCAGATATCAGCAGAAATTCTTGATGTCACCATAGATCCAGTCTTATTTCAGATCATTGTCCAAAATATGTTTCATGCTCCGTGTGCATCACCATACATGTCTGTTTGAAAATGCACTAATGATATCCTAGAGAATTAACTGCTGAGACTATCACTGGTTTTTTTCACCATTAAATAAAATTTGCATTTCAAATCATAATCGCAAATGTCATTTACACACTTAAATACAAAATTCAAATTCAAATTGAAAGCGTTACAACGCACGCAGGGTACAGCTAGTTAATAAATAAAACGTTTTTAAAAATATTTAAAAAGTGTAAAAAAAAAAGGAAAATATAACAATACAATAGCGTGAAGAGCACCAAAAAAATCAAAACAATAGTAAAACGTTTTAAACAAAAATTACAAGATTAAATACAAAAAATACAAAATTTATTTTGTATTCGAAGCACGCGGCCATTTTATCTTCCACTACAGTGCTAAAAACGGTGTTATCTCTGTTACAAAACCTAAAAATATACAGAACTTGTAAGAAAAAAAAATTTCGTTTCACAAGTTGTTCAGTTTGTTTGTTCATTATCGAATTAAATTTCAGTCTTTCACTTGTTTTGCAGCTATAATATTTTAAGCAGTTAAAATGTATTTTTTGTCTCTCGTAGCGTTTCTTTAACACTTTACGGACTCGGTAAATGAGCGAAGAGTTACGAAAACATTAATATATAAAAATTCATAGATTAAGAATTTGGAGAAAGGAGAATTTTTATAGTAAAATATTTTAATATTAATAATAGATTTTTTTTGTAATTTTCTATCAAAGAATTTCTCATTTCAGTCTTTTAACGTTTATACTACTTCTAAATATTACAAATCAAGTAAGTTTCTAACTTAAAAGAATAGATGGATCTCTGTTTGAACACCAGAAATAATTTATCTGTTCTTGTTTTTTATTTATTTTTTGTCATAGTGAATTTAATAAAAAACATTTAAAAAGAAACACATGTTACACTTCGATTAGGAATGAAACATTATATGCCTTTTGGAATTTTTTTAAAAAAAAAGTAAAAGTGTATCGTTGTTTTTGCATGATCTACTCTGAAAGAATCACCCACAATTACATATATATCTATCTAAATTTAGGTATATGCTTACTGAAAAACTAATCTTAAGAAGACTTATTGGATTTAATTAACTATCTTATACTTAATGAGGGTAAATTTTATTGCGTTTTTAATTTGGATTTGTTTCATTTTATTTTATAACCCATGATTCGTCTACCACTGAGGATATTTCAGATCATCACTGTGGTCGGTGTAAGCCGCATGCGGAATTCGTATATACCAGTCATCGCTGGGATTCGAACCCGGTTCATCCATTGGAAGGCGAACGCTTTGTCCCCTGAGACATCGTGGGACAATTTGGACTTATTAAATTAAATAAAAGGTCGTAGTTTTTTCAGTATGAGATCGCCGCATGATTTTTCATAATAGTTCAGTTTGATTTCGAAAAAAAAGCCATTTAAAAAAAATAAAGAAAGAGAGGACAGCAATGCAATTGGCATTTTATGTCATGCAATATTAAATTCCATTTTGATTTAAAAAAAATTTAAATTTCATCTTAGCTTTTATGAAATTCACACTAAAGAAATACCCAAATTACATTTTATTGATTTAATTTATTGATTTAATTATTGATTAAATGATATTTATTGATTTATTATACATATACACTGGTGGACAAAATTTAGAGATGGAAAGCATTTTCGCACATTCACTCGCACATGCAAGATACCCGCACACCGCTCCATGTGTTTGACAATGGTTCCGTGAATGCCCAGAGGTACAGGAAGGGGGTCCTAGAGTCCTATGTGCGTCTTTTCAGGGGCACTGTTTGCCTTGAGTTCATTTTTATGGACAACAATGAACGGTCACATAGGGCTCTCATGGTTGATGAGTATCTGGAAAGCGAGGATATTCAACGAATGGATTGGCCAGCCAAATCCCCTGACCTGAATCCTATTGAACATGCTTGGGATGCACTTGGGAGAGCTATTGCGATGAACCAATCTCCCCCCAGAACCATTCTGGCGTTAAAAATTGCTCTGGTGGAAGAATGGGAGGGTCTTCCACAAGTCCTCCTTAACTCCCTTATTAACAGCATGCATACTCATTGTGCATGCTGTCTGTCTGTCAAGGGTGACCATACATCATACTAGAGGCAACACACACTGTACAAGCCTCTCTTTTATTATCATCTTTTATCCTTAAGTTCAGACTACATTGGATTTATTGGTAATAGGTTCTGTCAGTGAATGGCACTTTAATTTTTGCTTTGCATACTTTATTATAATGGAATAAGCTATATCCATACCAAATTTCATTTATTTATATTCAGTATTTTTTGAGATATTTGGGAAAATGTCTTCCATCTCTTAATTTTGTCCACCAGTGTATATATATATATATATATATATATATATATATATATATATATATATATATATATATATATATATATATATATATATATATATATATATATATATATATATATATATATATATATATATATATATATATATATATATATATATATATATATATATATATATATATATATATATATATATATATATATATATATATATATATATTAAAAGTTTATCTAATAATAGTCGGAAAAAGTTTAATTGTACGTAATTTTAAAGAATTCAATTTTATATAGAAGAAATACAAAATTTGAGCGAACTCGGTCAAATAGTTCCTAAGAAATCGAATTTCAAAAAATTGGTACATTTAAAATTCAATTTCTCTCTAAAATCCAATTTCACTCTAATTTTGTATTTTGCAATTTAAAATTGCATGATTTAAAATTATGTAAAGAAATTGTATACCTTATAATTCAAACTTTTTTCAATTATTATTGAAGGAAATTATAAAAAAATTATAAATATTTACGAGATTGAATATTAAAATTTTATTTTCAAATAATGCAGAAATTTTATTCTTCTATATAACTTCCGTGAACTTCAACACAATTTTTTAAAAGTTTTTTAAGTTTTTTAGTCCCAGTGGAATTAAAAGAAGGCCGTGTAGTGAACTAATTGCTCCCAAAACCTTCGACCCTTTCATTGAATGAAAATCTTCTTCCAATGCAAATGGTAGTCCATGCAAATGGTAGTCCGAAATTGCCAAGTCAAAACTAGCCAGGATGTTCTACAGTTTTTCGGTGCAAAGCTTGTCAAATTTGTTGTGTTATTGCGGGTTTATGAGGTTTTGACGAATATCTTTTCTTACATCCTTCTAATTTGTGTTAAAAATTCTAGGCATTCATTTCACTGAGATTTTTCGATATTTGAAATCGTCATGAATTTTGCTTCGGATACTCGTTTAACTCATCTCTGTTATAGCATTAATTTCTCAAACTTTCCTTTTTTTCAGTTATTATAAATAAGGACAGTAAGTTGGTTAATTTCCGCTGTAGTAAGACTCGTTCTTAGGTGAAGAGCATGAGAGCAACTTCCTCACGGCTTTGTTTGAATAACTTATGCTATTTGTATCCTTAAGCTTTCCGAACTGTAACGAGGAAAATTTAAATAGGTTTCAAATTTTCTTTTTTTGAAATTTAATCATTAAGCGTTGTGCAATTACATTAGGAACGCTACACTCCCTTGAGATTCAAGGTACTAAAAAATTAACTTAAAAAGAACTATACACTGTCAGACAATTATTTAGACTCTACTGAACTAAACTCAGTGGAACGACAGCCCATAGAGGGCCAAGGCCTACTGTGCCAGTCTCAGTTTTCTTTACCTTTGGGATCTGGAGTGCAACAGCAGAGGTTCTAGTTTGGGTTTTCAGATCAACGTGTTATTGACCCACTCAAGAGATGAAAGGCTGAGTCTACTTTGCCCGGCCCGATGATCAATCCATGCACCTGTGCATGACAGCACTTATTTAGACTCTAGATAAAGTTATATTGTTGTCACAAAAATGAGAATAAAAATTTAAGCGTTGAAAGGAAATCGTTTTCGAACTCTGTCAAATATCTACTGAGGAAAACATCAAAACCAGTTTGATTGCCTTGATATAATGATAGCTGCGACCACTAATGTGTATACTTTTTTTTACCCCTTTCTTGTCAAAGATTTTAAAAAGTTGTATTATGAGTGGCTCATGCGGAGCACACCGTACATGTAATTAAGGCCCGTATATTTTTCGAAATTCGTAGTTGTTTTTATTGTGATTTTTTTGATTTTTTAAATGAAATACGGTTATATACATATACAATATTTTAACACATTTTACGCTGGCTACGTGCGCATTTTTTTCTTTTTGCATTCTAAATTTCTGAAATTATTTATTTGATACCCTTTACTCATATTAATTATTTATTCTGAAATCCTTTATATCACTGGTTACAAAATAATTCTTATTCCCTTGAAAGTGAAAATTTTATTTTTATGATTGTCGAAAGGAGACACTCTTTATATAGGAAGGACAGAAAAATAATTTTAAAATTATTTTTACTAAATATTTAATAAATATTTACCATCCATATTCTTTGAAAACAATTAACTATAAATATGAAGTGTATGTATTTAAAATATCAAATATACGTTTATCAACAACTGAGAAAATTATTTTAACTGTTATTACCAGTATATGCATGAAATACGGATCACCTTCGAACTTCGAGTTTGTAAATTGAGATGGATGAAACATCCTTACCCGATTAAAAGAAAAAGGTAAGCGAAGCGAATTCCGAGGCTAAATGCTTATGGAATAACAAGCGCTTTCTTTAGCTTCCCTGTAAAGCCGAGCCTCCAGGTTTCTGAGAAGGAGAAATTCTCCCTCAAATGGTTACCATGACAACTCTACAGCTTGCTCCTTGCTTTAGCTCTTTCTACATTTCATTCTCTCTCCCTCCTCGCGTTATGAACTGATTATTACTTAGATCTTTATTTATATTGCAATAGAACGAATATTTCTTTTAAAAACTTGAGGAGTCAGGGGAAAAAAAATTGTTTCGAAAAAGAAGCATGGCTGTGAAACAAATATGGCCAGTGGTTACAATTCAAATGGAGGTGGTTTATTACTACTATTTTAATTTTCTGAAAATATAAATAAAAGAAATTAAGATCGTCTTATAACTATTATAAAGTAAATAACAATATTAACAAGCATCTGCATATGTTACGGACCGAAATAGTGGTTGTTGACTTTCCTTGAAAACATTGGTGACCGATGAATATCAATGACGGTCATTTTGTTAGATGTTTGAAATACATGTTAGATCTGACTTGATATTAACTTCCTAATAACACTTGCCCGGTGTGAGACATTTTGTCTCTTGGTTCGTTTTTAAAGACTCCTCAAAAAGGATGACCAAGGATTATTTCAATTATAGCTTATTTATTATTAAATTCTTGATTATAGAATTATTTACAGAAAAGTTACAAATAGATACATGAGCTATTGAGTATAATGTTTTTGGAGCGCAACTGCTCCCTTTCTTTTTCGTTCACCCTCAATCTATCATCGTTCAATTACAACTCTACTCTTCGGCGTTCAAAACTAATCTCTCCTGCGTTCAAAACTGATCTGATCTCTAAAAAATCCTCTTTCCCATAAGAAACAGTCCTTTGCTCCACCCCCAATGTAGGGGACGACACCTGCAGTGTCCTTCACCCTCTGACCCTCAGGTCAAGGGGTCAATCAAATGCGTGGGAGAGGAATCAGGATCCTGACACCTCCCCCCCGGTTTCATCTAGTTCGACCTTTTTCCCTGGTCGTACAAGTGAAACCTAAAAACAATGCAAGCCCATCCCTGCACAAAAAAAAACAATTACACGCACACATTCCCGTGCGCAAAAGAGATTGGCCGCATTATACCTTATTAAACATAAAATTACACTTAGGACACTTGACAAACTAATAAATACAAAATCAAAACATAGCATAAAAGAACCTAATATTTTTACAATCAACACATTAAAATCACTTTTATCAGGCCAAAAATAAAATATCCATGCCAAAATCCATTTATAAAATTCCATCAAAATAAAATCCTTAAAGTCATGTCCAAAATTCCTGCCTAACAAATAATAATAATTAGCATACAAAATTAACCGTCCAAATTGCCCAAATGTCCACTCTTTTAAGTTCATTGACCTAATCCCCTGGAACATATCTCTTTCTATACCACTTCCTCTTAAGTGACTAGCTAACTGTTTTGCTCTACTTTTTCTTTCGGACCCCCCTTTCTGAAAACCAATCCTTATTTTCACCTGCACCTTACGGGTTTTAATTCTGATATCGGGAATGTTTGAATTCGCAGCTGTGTACAACTCCTTCTTAGGATACTTAACCAATTTTTTTCTCCCCTCAAACCACAGAAGTTTAGATTCCATCGCGCCGTCGCTATCTCCCTTTCTTTTCTCACAGGACAAATCCATCCTCTTCAACGCGTTAATTGGACTTATAACCTTCACTTCCACCCCTCGCTGACCGCAAACCTCTTTGCCTTTAAAATCCTCCCTCACTTTCAAATTCCGAGCCCTGCACTTGCTCCTTTTTAAGTCTTTGGCTATGAGAAAAGGGTGATTCCTTATCTCCACCCCCTACTTTCTCCCCACATTCCGGATTCATTAAAATACATGGTGGAACTTCGTCCCCTCCCCCGTTTGACTCTATCTCCAACACCTCGAGACCCCCCGGAGTGATTCGCACTCCTCTCCCGTCCGAATTCTCGCAAGCAAGGTCAGTGTCCTTAGTCTCAATCCCCTTGTTCCCTCCTTGTTCTTTTCCCTCAGAACAGATCGTCTTTTTCTCCCACTCTTCTCCCCACCGTTCATCTCCTGCGTTTTCAAAAGCCTGCTCCTCTAATATTTTAAACTCCCTTGACCTTATCACTGTCGCCTCATTTTCACTTCTGACCACTACTGGGATTTTTCCGCTAGGGTTTATAATTCCTTCCCCTATTTCTATTCCTTCGCTGACCGCCCCCGGATCCACTAGGGTACTCCGCGCTTCTTCGTCTTCTCCCCTTTCCGTTTCCTTTCCTATAGCTAGAATACTTCTATCGCCCCCCTCCTCTTGACTCTTCCCTCCGCTGTCCCTCAAAGACTGCTCATTTAGTAACCGAAATACTTTTGGGGTAATCAGAGCAGCCGTTTCGTTCAAATCCTCTACCACCGCTACTGGGATTTCAACATATGACTTTATCTCTTTTTCTCTCCCCCCTCTCCTTATAGGCACAGTTACCAGCTTTGCTTTCACGGCTGGTCCCACAGCTGGTCTTAGAAAGAGCGTCCCCCCTGATTGTAAATATTTCTCAGGAATGAAGGACTGCTTCACAACACTGATTTCCGCCCCACTATCTATAACACCTGAAAAACAAACATTGTCAATTGCGAAATCTGCTCTTGTTAGATCTACCTCTCCCTTCGTCCTTGCATCCTCCAAATTTAATCCAGCCACTCCCACTGCCATTGGGTTCAATCCTCTCCTTTCCAATCTATTCATATTTTCTCGACAGATGCTCATCCGATATATTTTCGGACAACCCCTCTTTAAATGCCCTTCTTCGTTACAATTAAAACATTTTGGGGTCCATCCTCCCCCGTTCCCACTATTTCTTGCTGGTATTTCTGGGACTCCCTTCCTAAATTGTTCCGTTAAATTGTTTTTATTCCTACTTATTGTTTCGGCTTGGAAAATCCTTCTACTTGTCTCGTGACCTCTGTATTCCGGAGCCCGCTTTTCACTCATTTTCCCTCCCCTATTTCGGAATCCTACGTCCCGGTTTTGGGGTCTTGCCGCCACTACATTATCTAGCTCCTGCCCTAAATCTGACACCCCCAACCATCCATCTGATTCCTTCAAATATATGTGGGATTTCAGCTCCTGGGGTAAACTATCCTTTATCCGATCCGTCACTACCAACTCTTTCAATTGTTCTAGCGTGGTGACCCCCCTCGATTCCATATAGATCTCTAATGACTCTTTAATTTTAACGCCGAATTGAGTATAAGACTCGTTAATCTTTCTATGGCAGTTATCAAAATTGTTTTTATGCTGCAGGGGAGTTATTCTAAATTCTTTTAGTATGGATTCTTTAATTTTCTCAAAACTTTCCAAATCCCCTTCCGCTAGCGTTGCACTCAGCCCCCTCACTTTGCCCCTCAAAGCTACCACCATTATCCTCCCCCTATATTCCTCGGGCACCGTATAAAAATCCAACATAGACTCCGCATTTCTAAAATAGAAGGCCCATTCCTCCGCCTTTGTCGGAGGTTCCCCTAACACCTTAGTCAAAGTGTTTAAGTATCCATGAAAAGTGTTCTCTTGGTTGGTACTATTGTCCTTCTCTTGAAGATCATTCTCCTTATTTGCACCCCTCACCTCTAATTCTTTCATTCTTAACTCATGCTCCCGTTCCTGCTTCCGCTCCTCTCGTTCACCGTTCCCGTTCTCGATCCTCTCGCTCCCGTTCCCGATCCTCTCGCTCCTGTTCCTGCTTCCGCTCCTCCCGTTCCCGATCCTGTTCCTTGACCTTTTTTTTTTCGGTCCAAAATTATTTTAACAGAATGCATCATAAATAATAATCACTACTAAATAGAAATAAACCAAGAGCCTTGCTTACTCAGCTCGCTATTGACATATAAAACACAATCTTTAAATAATCCTACACTTTTTTACATGCTATTAAATCAATACTCTTCTTCTTTCATACATACTCTTAATAAAGCAATAAAAAAATTACACTCTTAACAAATCAACCACTAGGTTACTTTAAAAAAAAACATCAAATCAATTACAAACAATACTATAGCTAACTGGCCAATCCCTTAAGCTCAAATAAAATAACACCTCAGGTTGACTTTAAACCAAAACAAAATAAACTTATCCCCTTAACTAACTACCCTTTTTGTTAAACTTCTACCCAGAAATGTGAGCGTGTAATTTATCTTTTCATGCATGAGATAAAGCTTACCTCCCTTTATTATCTTTTCAATTGTCCTCTTCAGAGAGTCGATGTTGAAACCACACTCTCTTTGCCGACTGTTTTCTCCATGAATGAGGAAAATAAAGTAAATATTTAAGTGCTGTGAAAAGAATCTTATTTAGTTGTACAAAGTACTTCAGCCAAAATTTGGGAGCGATGTAAGAGAATTATATATATTAGATAAGAAACACATCATTAAAAGGCAGAATGCTTTGGTGTTTTCAAAACAAAGCACACGTTACCACCGGCGGAAAAGAAATACAGCCAAAATTTGGGAGCCACGTAAGAGAATTATATATAATAGATTATTAATATAGCTAATCCAAATGTGTGAGAAGTACCAAAGAAGAGAATACTAATCCGATTCAAAACTTTTCTTTACGAATAGGTTTTTTTATTTGATGCTTCTCACGCTATTGTATTGATATATATTGTTCTTTTTGCATTAATATAATAATTGAAACCACTATTTTTGCGGATATAGTGTGAGCTGATGGTGAGATTATATGGTAAGCTGCTAAATTTTCTCATTTTAATTACTGCTACTAATAATTATTATAATCTTTTAACTTTTTTTGTAAATTTTTGATAATTTTTCTTTTTAAAAACTTTCACCCCATTTTTTTAAAAACAATTTCTTGTTTTCTCTGTATTTTTATTGATTATATTGGGTGCTATTTTCAATAATTTCATTAAATCTCGTAAATCTAGCTTAAATATTTATGGAAATATTAAAATTTTTTTTAAAAAAAATTTTTTTTGCCTGACACTTTTTCTGCTATAACTTTAAAAATATTCTGCAAAATTAAACAAAAATTTTTGAAACAATTTAAAATTACTTACAAAATTGTTGTTTTAAAATTTGAAATGAATTCGTTTAAAAAGGTGTTGATATGATTATTTAAAGAAACATTCTATTTCGGGATCTATGTTCTATATTGCCACCTGCATAAGAAGGAATATAATTTTTTTCAAATTTAATAAACCCTAATAAAAAAGGGACGTAACTATGCTACACAAAAGAAATCTTATGTGCTGTTTTTCTGGCAGCCATTAGACTCAAATTACAGCGTCCCTCTATCGGTCGTCTGCGAATATAAAAGTTAGCGTCTATTTACAAATTTATAAAAAAAATTAATAAAGAATACAGGAATGTTACTAATTTAAGTAATAACTTATCAATGCGTATATTCTAGGTAGAGTAGGGAACGTCACTTCCGTTGGATGAAATAAGCGTACATTTAATGATAGACGCACATGACTTTAGGTGCATATTAGTAGTGTATGTACCAGCAGTTTGTGGCTTTGAACATAGCTTCATCTTCTCAATAAAGACTCCAAATTCACTTTTTTCATTTACTTGGTTTTTGTTGTTAAGTTTCTAATGAAGACTAAAAAACTTACTTCATTTCAGTTTTTGCCCGTAAACAAATTAGATTTATATTTAAAAAAAAACTGAAAATTAAAATCTAGTATTTAGCGTACCTTAAATGCTTTTCTTCAGGCAGATATCCGTTTCTTCTTTTTCTGTACCCTAATGCAATAAGTCAAGGCAGAATTTTTCTTCTTGCTTTCAGAGACATAATTTGTGTGGTATTTTCCTTTTTAGTTGGATTTTGATGTATTTATGATCAGAGTTTGTTTCTGTGTCTAAAACTTCCCAATTTGAATAGTTGCGGAGCTCTTTACTATTTGTTAGCGTTAAATATGGAAAAGAGAAAGATCGAGTAGTAACAAAAGTTGGTGGAGCGTTTTGGGTGTTTATTATTATTAGATTGTTAGAAATAATAAGTTTAAACAGGCCATCAGTGAACTCGAGCGTAACCCGAGATGTGCATTAAAGTCCCCGCAAACTAGTAGAGTAGAATTGTTAGAGTATCTTGAGGTATTAAAAAGTAGATCTTCAATTAATTGATATTCATTGTCCGAAGGGGAATTATAAAATAAGATTAAAATTAGTGGATCTGGGTTATTACAAGAATTTATTGAGATTGGTACTGAATTATTCAATGAAATTAATTGTAGGGGTATTACTGATTTATTGAGAATAAAGATACCACTTTTTTATCTGTTGAGTGAAAAATTTTCCAAGATAAAGGGAAGACGAGAATTTGATTTTTGGGACAGTATGGCTCTTGGAAGCAAACTATGTCAATGTCGTGTTCAGTAACTGTCTTTTGAAGTACAGCCATTGCTGACTTACTCGTCTGAAGATTAATTTGTAAAATTTTTAAATTATCAAGGTTTGTTGAAATAGTGAAATTTTTAATTTGAGTAAGATACGAATTATGCATCAGGGAAAAGATAGCTTAAAGTAGCTTACCTTTGAGCACTCCATAAGAAAAATTTGGCTTGATAAGAGGATGTTGTGGTGAAGTGAAGGATAAAAAATATATGTTAAAAAATTATGAATTATATAATTATTATCGTTAATTATTATTATTTTGTAAGAACAAAGAATTAAATTAATATATGTTTTTTTACTGTTAGTTAATGAAATAGAGTAGTAAACTAAAGTTTTGAATGAGAAAAAAGAGAAAATAAGTGAAGTCTAAAAAAAGTAAGAAAATTGAGGAAAATAGAAATGAATAAAGAATAAAATAAAAATTAAACTTATATGTAAAAGATTTTAGTCTGCGGGCTATAACTTCGAAGTCTGTTTTGGATGGAAAGTGTTTCATTGTCTGAATTAGTACACCACATACTGGTTTGAGAAGATCCTCTGCTGATAAACTTGTTGTTTCTTGAGATTGCCCAGTGCTTAGCTCGGGTATGCTGGATCCGCTGCGGTATGATGGTAATTGAGATTCTTTTTGTAGCGTTGGCTTGATTCTAAACGGTTGATGTGTTTCACTTGTGCAGCTCCACATGTCTCACAGGATAGGTGATTCTTACAATTTTCTTGGTGATCTCCTATGAGCTGACAGTGTCTGCGCGCAGCATAGAAGGGTTATCCTTTTTTTTATGTTACATTTGTTGAAACCAATATATATATATATATATATATATATATATATATATATATATATATATATAGTTAATGTCAAGTAGATGGAGAGCTAGTGGATGCGAAATTTTAAGGATGACGTGTTTTTTGGTTTCTTCAGTTTTGTGTGAGATTCATTTTATGATGTTTATTTCGATCAAATCATCGTGATCTGATCTAGCTGGAGTAGCTCCATAATTAATAATAATATAATTCTGTGAGATAATATATTAACTTTAAGTTTCTTTTTTTTTTCAAGCTACCATAATTTTATTTTAATCATTTAAAACATTTGCACCTTGTTACAAAACTTTGAAAACACTGTTAAAATTGACTGGGGTCTCAATAGATAATTTTGTCACAAAAAAAAGCCTATTTCCAGTTCGAGATATTGCAGTTATATATTGGCTAACAGCTATGAAGTTATAGATTGTAGTTATTAAAACTGTATATTGGCTATAATTTTGCATAGCATTCCTTTAGAATAGATAGCGTGTTTGTTTGTTTTTGGAATTATTTGTGCAAAATTCGTCACTTAGTATGACCTTTTTTTAAAATTGTTTTTACGGATTCTTTAACTAAATGAAACTGGAATAATTGGTCTATAGTGCTGGAAAAAACTGACCTATTTTGTGGCTAAAATAGGTATTATTTTTAATGTTCTACGGTCGTTATGCATTATATTTTTTAAGAATACTCTGAACATCTCTGTTTGTGAGAGAATATGTTGCTTCAAAATATTAGTTATCAAATTTTGACCGGAAAAGGCATATTAGTTAATGACAAAATACTGCACAAAAATTTACGAAACGAAATAATCTAGCTGTTAAATACAAATTGCTTGCTTCTAAGTTATTTTATTTTATTTTTAAAGTTATGTTTTAGTTGTAAATCAACTTATACGAATTAGAGTAGTTTACCTTTTAAATTCAACAAAATGTATCGAAATTCAGTTTTTATGGAGCTTACTATAAATTGCGATATTAAAATAAAAAAAATAACAAATTTTTTTTATTACATAATTTTAAAATTATTATTTTTTGAAAAGCTGATAATTATATAAAAATTTATTCTGAGTTATTCAGAGTCATTTTCATTGTTATTTCACTAATTGTACTATAACGAGCTACTAACTTAAATACATGAACTAAATAAAAATGATGCAAATTTTTAATCACCGGTTTAATTTTCTTTTCGAATTGTTCCGTGTCTTAAATACAAATAGATAAATAAATAAATAAATGAATAAATAAATAAATAAATGAATAAATAAATAAATAAATGAATAAATAGCGTTACTTAGATATTTAAAAAAATTAGGAAAAAAAATCTTATTTAATTTCTTTTATCGAAACAATGCAGTGCTATATTATTTTACAAATGCCAGTCTATTGGTTATGAGGCCATTTGACTACGGGCTCTCCAATACTTTTTCATAGTATATATGAAGTCAAAGCAAGGCATTTCTCGAGATGAGCTTTCTGTTATGTTTTGTCCAGTATTACATAAATTGCACTGAGGTGAGTCAACCATGCTGAAACGATGCAAATGAGCCCGCAGACAGTCATGGCCGGTCAAAAGTGCTAAAATTTGCACCACCATAGAGTCCAGAAAACAAATCTCTTTATGGAGAAAGTTCCAGTTCTTCTCAAGGCAGAAACTTGAAGCTGCAGTGCAAAACGATGCTTAAATATTCTCTTAATTTATTGCTGAAATATTATCTTCACTATCTATCTCTGTCAAGGGTTTTTCTCAAGGACCGAAGTTTTCGTACGGATTACAAATTAACAAAAATATGCAGCGTAATTGTTAAATCAATTAATCATTTAAACACAACTGACAATAATTATTTTTATTTGGCTCTTAAGTTATTTTATTTTACTATGAGTATTTTATTTTATTGATTAGTTCGGAATACATATAATCAGAAGCTTCTAAAATTTTGGCTATCTTGATGCGTGTAAAAAATAATTATTTTGAAATGTAAGTTTCCTTTAGTTTAATTTTTAATGAGAAATATTTATTTCTAAATTGTATTCAACTCCAAGCTAGACTTTGTTTTTAACTGTATCATGTTTGTAAAATTTAAAAATCTAGCTTTGCTCAATTATGTTAGTTGTTCTTAGTTTTATTTTGCCTGAAATAAAATGTAATGGTATCTGCTATGAAGTTTCTTTTGCAATGACTTTATATTTTTAAGCAACAGTGATTTTAAATAACCATAAATGTAATATTATAAGTTAGTTAGTTAATTTGTTACAGTTTTTCAAAAGTTCAGTTTTGATTATATCAAAAGTAGTATAAGGGGCACTTTGGCTTCCGGAAGTGACGTCACTCCGGAAAGCCAAAGTTTCCCCTTATACTACTTAGCGCGTAAAACCTGATTGCTAATTAAATCTGATTTTCGGGATGTTCTTTTAATTAAATATTTGTCTATTTTTAACTATATTATTTTAATTTATTGTCTTTTTTAGTGAAATAAATGTTTTTAATTATTTTTTAGTAAAATAAATGTATTTAAGTTCTTTTTTTTTACAGTTAAAATTGTATTTTTAATTAAATACGCGTATTTACTACTTTATTCATTGCATATTATAATATTAAAAATAATATTCATTGGTGTTTCTTTCGGAAGAGATGGAAGAATCTGAGAGTTTAAGACTCTTAATAATTTCTATGATAATAAACGAATATTGTCTAAACGCATATTTGATCGAAAATAATTGCATCGCGCACCTGCCGCATAAATTCGTTTCATCTTTGAACGAAATAATTGCAAAGCGCATGCTATTTTATAAACGTAATAAATATAATAAAAAACGTAATAAATATAATAAAAAATATCTCTCCAGATGTCTCTTTTTTTATTGTTTTTAAATAAAAAATTTGTGGAAGAGGAATCTGGAAAAAATTTCAGTGATAATAAATGAGTATCAACTAAACGCATCTTTGATCGAAATACTTGTAACGTGCTTGCAATTTTAATAACGTAATAAATATAATTAAAAAACTTTTCCAGAATTCTCTTGATTATTTATTTATTATTTTTTTGTTTATTAAATACAATTTTATGAGAAAGGAATCTACAGAGAAATTTGAATGATAATAAACTAAGTATCAACGAAGAGCATCTTTAATCAAAACAAGTGTAACCGGTTCGAGCCACGTCAATGAATTTTTACCCGAATCATATAAGGGAAATAGTCATTTACCCAAGCGGGAATCGAACCCCCAACCTTTGCCTTTGCAAAAGAGGTCGGGGGATAGTGGTTGTCGTCTAAACCACTATCCCACGACCTCTTGGTGTATCTGTCACCATAAATCAAAGGAACTAAACATTTGAGGATAACCAGGGAGTTAAACCGGTAGGGCCAACTACTTCACTTCACTTTACCCTCCTTCACTTCTTCTAGTATGCAAATTATATTTATAAATTTGCATTTATAAACTTTGAATGGAATCGTGAACTGTAAGTTGAAGTTAAAGTCTTGGAAGTACATGGTATAAATATTGCGAGCATCAAGAGCGTACATGTACTGCGTTGTCTGCAGTGGTCCCGCTACGTTCTCCACGTAGAAAAAACATCTATTCTCTTTGGATTTCATATTATGGGTAAGTTGCATTTTAAATTTCTTTTTAGTAGTTAATTTCTATTTTTAAGTTGCACGCAATATTTTTTTATATAAATAAAATAGTATTAGAAATTTAAATTAAATTTTAAAGAAGTAGTATATTTTGTAAAATGTTCTTATCTTTCTAAACGATAGACTGTGACAATAATAAATGTAAAACTCATACCTTGTATTACTTTAATTTTTAAGTAAAATGTTTTATGCTTTTAAGTTTTACTATCCTACTGCTTCTCAGTGTATGTATAAACCTGCAAAATACGTAGTGTTACTTTAAATTATAGCTTGACTGACGAGTAAAGGTGGACTGTGCGCAATATTTACAAAATTTTCTTTGTAACGAAATTGTTGATCCAATATTTTCATTGCTCTCTAATAACAGTGGGCTTTTGTAATGCTTCACTCTTAATGTCACTTTAAATAAATAATAATAATATTAAAATAAGTATAATATTTAAATAATTTTAAATTTAAATGCTCTATCTCGCATATTGTTTAAAAAAAATACTCTTACTACTATGAAACTTTTCACTGTCAATATTTATGTAGATATAAACTGTGAAAAGCTTTAAAGGTTATTTTAAATCTCCTCCTAGGAGTCTGAAGTGTATTCAAAGTAACTTTAGAATGTCTGGAAAATCCTTATCCCAAGAATTCGAAGAAAACGATTTTGTTGTAAGGAAAAATTTTATTTTTAAAATTAATAGTACATGCTAAATCCGTACGATGTAAATAATTTTAACTAAATTATTTTAGCCTTGCAGTCCGGATACTCAGTGGTTTCTAGAATTACCGGACAATGAAATCTTAGATCCCCACGTACAGTCTTTTTTAGAAAATGAGGACCTAGAGTTAGATGAGATGGAGTTAGATTTCCTTGAACGCGAAGATTTTTTCCTTCAAACTGGAGGTGGATCAATTAATAGGCCTTCAACCTCAAATCAAAACGTAAGAACTAAAATTTTGCATTAAACTTAACATATCTTAAAAAATAAGTAAAAATTGATTTTTTTTTTTTTTTTTTTTTTTTTAAATTTAGGATTTGGTGGAGTTTGATGTAAAAGAAAATAGAAAGCGGACTATAAAGAAATATAACGGGGAAGAAATAGATTATCAGATAATATTTAATTTACAATCAAGAAGTAATATTTCGATATTAGAAGTAGAGGAAGGAGTCTTACAATTGTTTAATAGAATAATTCAACGCTCAACACAATTTCTCAACCCCGGAGATCTTATTAGGATATGTGTAGATACTACAAGTTTAGACAGCCCTTTATCCACTAAACTTATGCCTGTGTCTGAAATGACACCTGAAAAAATTGTTTCTCAGATTGAGAAAGTCATTATTTCAGGGAAAAAAGTTGATTTAGATTCCTCACTAAAAATTAATATTTTAACAATAAAGCGACCTCTTGGTTCAGGTAGAACCAAAATATTAAACCTACCCTTGAATACAAAATCTAAAAAATCTATAATTGCAATCAACAACCAAGATGAGTTATGTTGCGCAAGAGCTATAGTGGTTGCTGTTGCGTATCTTGAAAACGACCCAAGGAAAAAATATATTAGTGCAGGGAATAAACCTCTTCAAGGTGTTTTAGCAAGAGAATTGCATTGCAAAGCAAATGTTTCTTTAGGACCTTGTGGTCATTCGGAAATAGAAAAATTTGCCCTGCATTTAGATGTTCAAATTAATGTTGTAGACGCTCAAGCTTTTAATAAGGTACGTTATTTAAATATTATTTTTAAGATTCTAAAATTTTTTAACAGGAAACTTATCGGGCTGTATTCTTTTTTAGGTAACCTTCAGCACTCCTGATAAATCAAAAAAAATTTTTTTATGGTTAAAAAAGAATCATTATGATGTAATTACAAAGATGACTGGTTTTTTAGGAACTTCTTATTACTGCTCATACTGTGACATAGGTTATAAGACTAAATCTGCCCACAGATGTAAAAACAAATGCCCTACGTGTTTTTCAGACTCTTGTCTTGTAACCCGCCCCGTAAATTGCCCAGACTGTAACAAGATGTGCCGTTCCTTAGACTGCTTTGAAAGGCATAGAAATGATAACAAAAAGCATCTATCTCTATGTGCGCAATTCGGACTTTGCGGAGACTGCTACAAGGTTTATAAGAAAAAGTTTCCACATATTTGTGGGGAAAATATTTGTAAATTTTGCAAACAATCCTGTATTACATCTGAACATCTCTGTTTTATGAGGCGGACAGAAATATGTCCGCCTTCAGAGAAATACATTTTCTTTGATTTTGAGGTAGATCAGTCGTCGAGTGAACATGAGGTAAATTTCATCATAATGCAGTATATGGACGGAAGAGAGAAGCAGTTTGAAGGATATGATTCCTTAGAAAAGTTTGGAGCCTTTTTATTTTCCCCGCCCCATAAAGGCTATACTGTAATAGCGCATAACATGCAGGGATACGACGGTATCCTTTTGATGTCTTATTTAATTAGACAAACAATAAAGCCAAACGTAATTATGAAGGGGTGTAAAGTTCTCAGCCTGACATTGCCCTCGTTAAAAATCCGAATTATTGATTCGCTTAGTTTTTTACCTATGCCACTATCCAGATTGCCAGATGCATTCGGCTTAAAGGAAATTAAAAAAGGATTTTTTCCACATCTTTTCAATACAAGGTAAATATTAATTTCCCATCTAGATATTTCTAAAACAATTTAAAGTATTCCCTTTACGTGTCCTATATTTTAATTTCAGAAATAACCAACAATACGTAGGACCTTTACCTGACCCCGTGCATTTCTGTCCCGATACTATGTCAACCAAAGATAGAAAAAATTTTTTTGACTGGTATAGTTGTCGACAAAAGGAATCTTTTAACTTCAGGAAAGAATTAACAGAGTACTGCAGGTAATAAATAAATAAGAGTTTTCAAATACTTGACCGCTTTGTTTTAATATCCTCTAATTTATTTTACTATTTCAGATCAGATGTTGATATATTAAGGCGTTGCTGTGTTACATTTCGAGAGGACTTTATTAAACTGACCGGCATTGATCCTTTTCAGCAAATAACCATCGCAGCCGCATGTATGAGAGTTTATTCCACCCTCTTCATAAAACCTCTCTCTATAGCCATAATTCCTCAAAATGGATACGTAAAAAATATTAATACGAGTCAACTAGCCCTAGAATGGTTAGGTTTCATGGAATTTAAAAGCGGTAAGAAATCGAGTTTTTTTTATAGAGAGCTGTACTGTCATTTTTTATATTTATTCTGTCATTCTTAAAAGTATTTTTTTTTCAATTTCAGGTCGCACTATTCAGCATTCGAGAAGAGAAACAGGTGAAGTTAAGATACTGAACCGATATGTTGATGGTTTTCACAAGGAAAGTAACACTGTCTATGAATTTTACGGATGCTACTATCATGGGTGCACTAAATGCTTTCAACCTTCTACAATTCATCCCACCATAAACAAGCCGATGTGGAAATTGGAATGTGAAACAAAAGAAAGGAAGGAGGCCCTCAAAAAAGCTGGTTATATTGTGACCTATGTGTGGGAGCATGACTTTAGAGAAAAAAAGAAAAATAACAAAGAACTTAAAGAATGGCTGTTAGGATTTAAGGTATTTATTTTTCTTATTTCTACTTTTAAAATCAATTCGGTATTTGCCTGTTACACAAAGGTCGATTCTTATATTTTACAGTGCATACCTAGATTGAACCCCCGATCAGCTTTTTACGGAGGAAGAACGGGAGTCTCCAAGCTTTATCACTGTGCCAAAGCCCCAGAAAAAATAAAATACATAGATTTCACAAGTCTTTATCCTTACGTAAATAAATATTGCTTCTATCCGGTAGGGCATCCTACTATAATTACAAATAATTTCAAATCAATTGACAACTACTTCGGGTTAATTTTGTGTACGATACTTCCCCCTAAAAATATCTTTCACCCTGTTCTACCTGTTAGATCGAAAGGTAAACTGATATTTGGTCTATGTCAGACCTGTATAGAAACGAGGAAAAATCCTCCCTGCGATCATACTCAAAGTGAAAGATCATTAACAGGTACTTGGACCACAATAGAAGTGCAAAAAGCAATTTCTTTGAATTACAGTTTGCTAGAAATTCACGAAATTTACCATTTTAATGATAGGAGCGATAGTCTGTTTAAACCATATATAGATCTATTCCTGAAAATCAAACAGGAGTCGTCGGGTTGGCCCTTAGGGTGTGAATCGGAAGAGGAGAGAGAAGTATACATTACGGATTATTTGAGAAGAGAAGGAATACTTCTGGATGCCAACAATATTAAGAAAAATCCAGGGCTAAGAGCTCTTACGAAATTAATGTTGAATTCTTTCTGGGGTAAATTTGGCCAAAACGAAGATAAGCTACAAACAGTATTTGTATCTTCACTTCAGGAATTCAACAAATATTTTTCGAGTGAAGAATTTGAGGTTAGATTCTTTTCTATTTCCTAACTCACAGTTTTACCTTAGCACTGTTAAAACTTTTGTATTCTATCTTTCAGATGCATAATGTTGCTTTTCCGACTGAGGAGATCGCCATGATACAGTATAAAATTAAGAGAGATTTTGTGGAGAGTAATTCCCGTGGTAATGTCTTCATAGCGGCCTTTACGACAGCCTATGCCCGGTTGAAACTTCTGGACACTTTATTAGACCTGGATAAAGATGTGCTGTACTATGACACTGATAGCGTGATATACATTTCAAACGGAGGAAACGATCCAGAGATAGGAAACTACCTTGGAGATTTTACAGACGAATTAGATGGATCCCATATACGAGAATTCGTAGCTGCAGGACCAAAAAACTACGGATATGAAACTGCGACTGGAAATACTGTCTGCAAAATCAGAGGATTCACCTTAAATTATCAGAACTCTTGTAAGTTGAATTTTCAATGTTTAAAAGACGTTGTTGTTAACGGCAATAGGAAACCAATTGTAACTGAAAATGTAAAATTTAGAATTAACGTAAAGGAACTTAAAATTCAAAACAAGGAGGAAACTAAACAATATTCATTTAGTTTTGATAAACGTGCTGTTGTTGATGATTTTTGGACAGTACCATATGGGTACGATTTGTCAAATACAAAATGAATGATTTTTGTAAAATACGGAATTTAATTCTGTTAATTTGTATTTTTTTCTTTGTCATAATAAAATGAAAATTGCTTAATTTTGAGTTTGTCTGATTTATAATTAAGAATTTTATTAATTTACAAATGTTGTTTTGAAACTGCAATTTTTTGTTTGTGGTACTTTGAAAGTAATTTATTTCAAAGTTGTGTTTTGTATATTTAATTAAAAGTGATAAGGAAATGAAACAAACACAAATAAAATAGCCTATAAATTTAGAGTTTAATCCATGAATTTTTTCTAGCATACATTACAGGTTTTTTTGCAGGTTTTGTTACAGTTTTACGGACTTCATACAATTTTCTGTTGACATCTAATGTAGCAGGGAAATTCACATTTTTTAAAATTTTCAAAAAGGTAGTGCGCCCATTTGGAGCGTTCTTTCTATTTCGTAATAAATCATTCACTAAATGTACAATACTTGTTTTTGGAATGACTATTTCTTTGTGAATGATTTCACCTTTGTTATTCCACTTCAATATGTCTTGACCACGTAAAAATTGGAATATTTCTTTAGCAACTTCATGATAACGTTTAGGAGCCGTTCTCAAAATTTGTCCTTCGAAGTCTGAATTTTCGTCTTTCACGTTTGTTTTTTCGATTGTTTCTTCTGTTCGTTCTGGAATCTGCTCAGATTGTTCTGGAGGTATAGATACTTCAGGATCTCTTGATAAATTAACCTTGTCATGAGTTAACTCAGTATATTTTTGTAAAATTTGTAGATAAAGAGTAGTTTTCTCATGATCCGCTAAATCTTTCCTTTCTAAAATATGTTTCATCTGCTTATCCAAATCCGATAAATAATTCGCCTGCATTTGATCGTGTGGGATTAACACAAATTTCTTGCTAAACTCCATGAATTACTGAACTTAATATTGATAGTGCAGCAGGTAATAAGATAGAAAGAAAACCGCTTCCTTGTTGAATTAAAATTTTTCGTTTTTTATATAATGGTATTTTTTTATTTGATAGTTTTCTTAAACTTCTCTTATGAAACGAAAGTTTATTTGTCTGCTTTTTTGTTAAAGGGACGTTTCCACGGACAACATTTAAAATACATTCGCACACAGATTTAATAACTTTATTGGTAGATTTTTTCAGAATGTCTTTTGGGTTATTACTTTTTGATAACTTTTTAAGAACTTGTAGAGTGTGCACTGTACACGTCGACATCTTATTGCGAAATGAAATTATATTACCTGAATTGGTAATTTATATAAGTTTTAAATTTTTTTTTCTTTCAATTTTTGACTTTGTATGAAATACAGCACTTAGTCAGGGTTAATAATTCCATTTTAGGGAAGTTGATAGCAGTAGTAATATTTACTATTGTGTACTAATTTACGGCCTTACAAAATAAATCAAAGAACATTTCTTTTGTTCTGATTCTATTCAAAGGAGTTCTATTTTGGTTGATAAACATAATATGTATCACCAGGAAACATACCTGTTCTCACGCGGAAATTATCGTCTGTATCACTTTTCAGATCAAGCAGTAAATAATGAAAAGGTTTCGATGTGGCGTCTTCATAACTTTCTCTAAAAAATTTTACTTTTGAAGGATACAGTTGTTTTCCTAAATGCAATGCTTGTGATCTATCTCTTGGGTTTTTAAATAAAACTATATAATGAGAATTTAACGATATTTCGCGCATTTCTTTTCCTTTGTGAAAGATATTTTGAATCAAAAAAATTATGCTGAGCCCTTGGTGGTGTGACATTTTAGTGAACATTTTAGTTAATTTGGAATCATTTCCCAATTCACTCATTAGATCATCTATTACAATTAAAGTATTTGTATAGGTATGCAAATTAGACGGTATGCCTTCGTGAAACGTAATATTAGGCATTTCAGAATATAACTTTTGATAAGCACCATAACACCATAAAATAGTTTTAGGAAATGGATGTATCATTCGAAAATCAATGAGTTTCTTAACATAATGTGTCTTCCCACATCCTGATGGACCCGCCACAATCATATTTAGGGGATGTCGAAGCTTTAGAATCTCATCCATTGGAGATATAATTTTCCGGCTAATTAAAAGTAATTAATATTAAACTTTCGATTTGTTGGTTTTATGTCGCAATATTCCTTAATACATATATATATATATAAAACTGATAGTTTGCAAAAAATATTTTTGGAATTAAATATGAAATATTTTTATAATTCGATAAATGAAATACAAGTTGCTTAAATCATAATTTATTGAACATAAGTCATTCTTACACCATATTTCTTCTTTACATACTGGTACATACGAAAATCATTCTTTTTGGTTACAGATAATTTGCTAATAATTGAATACATAGAATTTCCTTGGCACCGCTTTACAATGAAATAAATACAATAAGGTCCACAAACATTCGAAGACATTGATTGAAAAGTAATCGAGTTCCAACATGTATTGTGGTACTTGGATACATAGTCTTCTATTACTTTTCCATGAAAATTCGGCGTTTGTCCATACGAGTCAAAGAACTCTAAATCATTGAACTCGTTAACGTACATCGCTAGCCAGTGAGATCCGGGTCCTGATGAGATATCTTGATTCACAATTACACATGATTTTGCTTGTAAGATAGGAATGGTATCCGCCGAAAAAACACCTCGGAAATAAGGGGCTGTTGTCTTGTCTTTAGACAAAATATTGGTAATTTGTATTCCATCCATAATCAATTTCCAAAATCGTAAAGCACGTTTCTTGATTTATTAATTTCAATTAAATTTTCGAATTCTGCGAATACAATAACACATACAGTTTCTATCAAAGGTTTACTGAATTTCATTTCTAGACGTAGGTTGCTATGTTTGATGAGATTCAAATGCTCTCCGTCACATAAATCCGGTGATAGATCAAACCCATAAAGTGCGTTACCGTTCGGATAATCCTCTCTAGAAATATAAATACCTCTATTTTGACCCATTCTTTCAGCTCCCATGAACAAACTCTGATATGCCCGAATAAATTTATTTTGTTCAAAGTTCAATTCAAAAGGATTGTGAGGCGTAGGTTGACCGTCAACATAAAGTCCAATAAAGTTTAAGTCAAAATGTTTAAACTCATACGGAGATTTATTATAACTACCATGAAAAGCTTCGTTGTCAACACATCCAATTACAACTCTTTTAGGAATTTGGCCAACAAAAATATTGTCTTGTACTATAGACATATTACCTTTCGGTATAGAATATACTTTACATACCACTCTATTGATGGGGTATTTTGCTGTGCTTTTCTCTAGGGCCTTAGCATGCCCTACAAGGACTCCAGGGTGAACTCTTACTTTCCTCATGAATAAGGACACGTGATCTAACACTACTTTAAATCCATTCTTTCCCATCAAACAAAATTGAGGTTTGCTTCGTATTAACTTAATTTTTAAATCTACTAAATTTAACATAAGTCTTTCTTGATGAAAAATATCGCTGTGTATACATCCAATCATGTCAACAGACGTGCTTCCTTTGAAAAACGCAGATCTTTTTTTTAAACCCTCTTCAGAATCCTTATAAAATAATTCGGAGGTTAGCTGGGATGTTTTACTGTCGTAGCCATGATTAAGTAATGTTTCAATGTAGGAACGATAAGGATATGTATTACTTGAATTAGATATTAAACGATCATTTAAAGTTATATCTACTTGCGAAAATAATGAGTGTAAAAACAGATTTATTGGACCAATTTCATCATTTTCTAAAATAGGCTTATTATCTGATTTTACAATTTTCGCTCGGACATAGAGTTGGGTTTGACTGAGATCTATGTAATCTTCCGTATTTCCCGAGACATGAAATTCCACAGGGGCGTTATCAAACACGTTTGACACCGGGTGATACTCTACCCATTGTCCACTTTGAATGACGGTTTGCGTTGCGGGTAAGTTGAAAAGCTCTAATTCAGATTTAACGCATTCGGGAGAATCTTTTAATAAAAACGACATTATGGATCAAAAATATCCCGTCCTTTCACTTTCCTTATTTTTGAACGAATGATTTTTTTCTGCTTTTTACGCTTCCTTTTATACTTGCCTTTTCCAACCATCGATTGAACTTTATCGATAGCTTTCTGGGCTAAATTTTTTCCACCTTCTTTGCTTATTGCTTTCATAGCATCTTTAAAATTTTGACCAGATAGTACATCAGCTGCTACACGGGTTCCAGTTCTTAATGCTTCTTTTCCTACTGTTTTGGTTCCTTTTATTAAAAAAGGAAGAGCAGATCTGAATAAACGTCTAAATAATCCACCAAGACCGTATCCTTTTTGAAAAGGAATTCCTTTATAGTAGGGCAATCCTTGACCATTTTGACCCGCATAATGCTCTTCGAATTTTTTTGAACAACACACATAAGGTACGCTCATCTTGAAGACTTTTGTTTAAATGACAGTTAAAATTGTTTGTGTGTATATTTAAAGTATTTGCTTAGTTCTGAAGTGTAGAACTAATATCACTTTCCCTCTTTCAAACGAAACAAAATCCCCTGAGTGAAATCGGATTTCTATATCAATTGTTTGAAAAGATTGACGGATCACAGGTAAGTATTGGGGTCTATCGTAATATTGACTAATTACATCACCATCTTGCGCTTTGACCCTGACTAATCTCAAGAGGGGGGCTTGTACATTTCCCACTATTTGAGGAGAAACAATATCCGTATAGACGTAGAAAAAAGAATATGCAGTTTGGACATCGGCTGGAAATTCACTTTTCATAGTTCCTCGAATAATTGTATTTTGGGGGAAGCCTAACAAAACACTTAGATTTTCTAAATGTAGTGCTGCTCCTTGAACTACATTGATTTTAACCCGTTTTGTAACTTTGTTATACATTAAAGTAAATTTACTTGGATTTTTTGGTAATATTAACTGAATTGCAGATACAAGATCGTACATTGATTCGTAATATGCTGCTTCGATCGTCTGCTTATGCAATTTTCCATCTCCAGTACTATAGTAAAATGTATTATTTGTATGATTCACATTAAGCCACGAATGAGGATAAATGATTTCAGACAAACCCACTTCCCATTCTCCATTTAAATTTATCGGTACAGGCAGTTGCGTAGTAAAATGGGATATTTTATTTTCTTGAAAATAATGCGTAGAGCTGTCGGAAGGTAGTGTCACATAGAAAGACATTTTTACAAATGATACGATTATATTAAACAATTATATTTTATAGTAGTTTGACGTCAGTCACCCAGTCGTTAAATTTATCCGGATATCCTAGAAATTTTACAAAATATTCAATCCTTCCGCCTCTTTTCCTTTTCCTAATGATCTTTTCAACGGGGTAAAAACCGGAATCTGCTACTTTTTGTAATTCTTCGCTATAAAATGTTCCTTTTATATTTTCATCCATTAAATCTTTGATTTTATATACAGTAGGATTTCTTGGAATTACGTGAGTAATAGTAAATAACTCTCTCGTCCAGTTTTGCTCGTAGCCTTTTTCAAAGTGACCCTTTTCTCTGCTAACACGAACTGTATCTCCTACTTTAAAACTTATTACTGGTTTTCTGAGCATATGTAGATCTCCATATAAATTCTGCCACACTTTTCCTTGATTTGCAGTTGTAACGGATGCTGGTTCCGTTTTAATACTCCTATGAAAACTATGATTATAGCTTAAAATAAGTTTTTTTAAAATATCTATGTAACTACGTGTATTGTATTCCGTAAAATATTTCCACATCTTCGTCTTCAGGGTTCTATTAAAACGCTCAATAACAGATGCTTTTGCTTGATTATGTGTTGTAAAAAAATGAATTTGTTCTTTCTTCAAGTAATTTTGTACAATTTTATTTTTAAACTCTGTTCCCGAATCTGTCTGTAATTTTTCGGGTTTCCTTTCTTTAAATATTTTTTTAAATGCTCTTAATATAGTATTACCTAATTTGTCTTTTAAAGGTATAGCCCATGCATATTTTGAAAAAACATCAATACACGTCAACAAATACTTGTGACTTTTGTTATGTTTAGCTAAGGATTTCAAATCAACTAAATCTGCTTGGTATTGTTCATTAATTCCGCCTACAATTACTCTATTTTTTTTAAAGTTTAGCTTAAGAGGTTTATGTAAATTATAAGAATCTTTTTTCTCTAACCATTTTTTTATATCTTTAACTTTAGATTTACCTTTTAAAACTCTCTGTAAGGCGTTTATTCCTCCAAAACTACCCGGAAGTTCAGGTTTACTATATAATTCATTTAATTGTTCATTCATAATACTATTTAGAAGTTAGACACTTTTACAATGTTATATTTGTTATCCAGTTTCGAGCAAAATGAATATTTTTTTAAAGGAATGCTTTTTATGTAGCTGCCGTAAAGTTTATATTGCTTTCTAGCAAGAATAATAAATATAAAAAAAATTCCATCTATTTATAAGTAAATTTTAGAGTGTTCATTTTATCTAAATACGAAAAAAAATTCCGCATCATTTAAATTTACTAGTTAAATTTTCCATTAATGAAGCGCATTTTACTGGTGTTGCCCTCTATGAGAAAATAATTTAATTACAGAGTTTATTGTTCAACTTTTTTCTATGATAACGATTAAGGAGTCGGAAGAATAACTTTTAGTGTTTAAATACTATGAAAATTAAAATACTATACTAATTTTGATTACGAATATTAAATTACACAATTATCAGTGCTGCCCTCTGTGAAAAAATAATTTAATTAAAGTGATTATCTCTAAAAAAACATATTGCAAAACTTTTTTCTGTAATAATGATTAAGGTGTCAAAAGAATACCTCTTATCTTTTAAATTATTAAATGCTAAAAAAAATGCCATACTAGTTCTATTACGAATTTTAAATTACACATTCTTATAAGGTTTTAAAGCACAAATAACAACTATAATAGTACACATCACATAATATTTATTGAACTAAACACTGATGCCATCTAATGAACAAAAATCAATTTTTGCAAGCATTATCAATTCAAATATATTAACAGTATTCAGATATTGTTCGTTTATATAGTCAATTAAGGGAAATGGATACTTTGTAGGAAAAAATATTTCCTTTTTCAACGCCTTTTCAAAGTCAGTAACTATACTTACTGTGTTCAGGTTTAAGCACGATTCATAAAAATCATAAACTGTGTTAATTTCTTCGATTTCTGGGAGTTCGTCTGTTCTTCGTATAGTTTTTAGTCCTTTTTCTAGAGAAATATGATTGTTCACAATATTCCTTAGGACACGAGTCATGGATGACGAGGTTAATCTTTCGATGCTTTCGTCAGACACTTTTTTGAGAACATTACATGACGTGTGTCGTTTGAACAGTTCATTAAACTTGACGGTGTTGTATTTTAAATTAATATAATTACAAATCACTGTGTCGCGCACTTGACCGAGTTGTGACCATTGCACTGAATCTATTTCGACAGTAGATCTATAAATTCGACCGCTTCGGCACTGATACTCATGAGATAATGTGAAATATTTATCTTCTTGCATTTGGACGTAGTAGGTATCTCTTTCATCTCGATCTGAAGCATCCAATTTCATGTTAATATCAACAACATCAAATACCGACATCGGAGGCACATATGTTTTGCTCAACACATTAAACTGGGCTATTTCTAGAGTAACACCATCTTTGGAGGGATAATACATCTCACGATGAAGTTTATAGGTTCTTATATGGATCTTTACTTTCCTCTTGTAAGCATTCAAAGTCAGAAACAGATGGTTGCCAAGAGGATAAACGTGTTCTGGGATACTGTCTCTCTGAAATTTTCCATTTTTGTGGCCAACGTACTTGCATTCCTGTAATATTAAAACGTTTTTGAGTTCTTGACCAAATAGTGATAAAATTTTAGTAATAACACTGAAATGAAGTATATTTGAAAATTAAATATTAAAATTATAAACTGGAAAAATATCAAAATTAAATAAAAATAAAACTTTTATTTAAATTTAATCATTCTATATTATAAAAAGAAAAAAGAATACAAAATACATAATATAATTAAATACATAATATTTATAAAACCGTCATTATTAAAATTAAATAAAAAATTAAATAAAAATTAAAAAATAAAATTAAAAGGGAATAATTAAAAATAAATAGTAAAACCTATTAACTAAATAAATTTAAAAAGCATTAACACGAAAATTAAATAAAAAAATTAAAAATAAAATATTATAGTTAAGGAAATGGAAAAATAATTTTGAAATTAAAATTTTAATTATATATTTAAATAATAAATTTTAAGATAAATAATTTTAATAATAATTATTTACTTTAATAATAAAATACAATTGAAATAAATAATGACTTTGAAAAGAATAAAATAGCTTTATTTTTAAATCTAATATTACAATAAAATAAACATTACTATAAAATATACTTACATCGTTTTCATCATATTTTCGCTTCATTGCCGTATTTTCTGAACTTTCAACTCCAGCCATTATGAAATATATTCTCAGACTTCGATGGATACTATTTGAAGTTTAAAGCATACGTTCTTATAAATGTTTCGTGACTTCGAAATGGTTATATATGTATAAAATTTCTGAGTCCTGTTGCCAATTTTTTTGAATGAAATATAAACAGCCAATGAATAAATTTAAAAGAAGCAAACTACTAGTTCAACTCCAAACTGCACATGTTTCGAAGTGCATTCTTTGGAAAAACACGATCAGTCTGCTAGTTCCTTGTTCAAACCTGATCAGAACGGAAGGAGGGGGGAGGGTCATGTTCAAAACCTGTTAGATCTTGTTCAGGGTTTCATTTCATTCCTCTAAAACCTATTAAGAGACTAATTAAATGTGCTTTGTTTATCCCTACGTGTAATAGAGACTCCCTTTTCTTAAATTTGCATATAATAAACAAAACAAAAACTTACTTAAAAGAGAATTTTGGAAAAATATTGTTATTATATTTATTACGTTAATAAAACAGCAAGCTCGTTTCAATTATTTTGATCAAAGATGAGTTTCAATGATACTATCACTAAAATTTCTCTCCAGATTCCTTTTTCATAAATTTGTATTTAATTAACAAAAAAAAAAGACTTAAGAGAACTTTGGAAAAATATTTCTTTGATATTGATTACGTTAATAAAATAGCATACGCTTTACATTTATTTCATTCAAAGATGAAACGTATTTATGTGGTTAGTACGTTTTACAATTATTTCGTTCAAAGATGAAACGAATTTATGCGGCAGGTGCGCGATGCAATTATTTTCGATCAAAGATGCGTTTAGACACTATTCGTTTATTATCATAGAAATTATTAAGAGTCTTAAACTCTCAGATTCTTCCATCTCTTCCGAAAGAAACACCAATGAATATTATTTTTAATATTATAATATGCAATGAATAAAGTAGTAAATACGCGTATTTAATTAAAAATACAATTTTAACTGTAAAAAAAAAGAACTTAAATACATTTATTTTACTAAAAAATAATTAAAAACATTTATTTCACTAAAAAAGACAATAAATTAAAATAATATAGTTAAAAATAGACAAATATTTAATTAAAAGAACATCCCGAAAATCAGATTTAATTAGCAATCAGGTTTTACGCGCTAAGTAGTATAAGGGGAAACTTTGGCTTTCCGGAGTGACGTCACTTCCGGAAGCCAAAGTGCCCCTTATACTACTATCAAATACGATTTTTAACAATATAGCTAAGATTATTACATATTTCAAATAATATTTTCCTTAAAAATGGTAAAAAATGATATTTTATGAATGGAACCAATTTGAGCATTGCCTTAGGGTGTTATTTTTCCAAATTACGACTTTGGTACATGAGCGTACATGCATGAAGGTTTCTTTCTTAGATGAAAGGTTACCTCATATTGTTTTTCTATTCTAGAAATGGTATATATTCAAGATGATGGCATCTAAATATATTTTATGTGCTCGTTTTATTGTTATCTGAAAATGTAAATGACACTTTCTATGTAAATTTACTTGCCTCGATGCTATGAATATGCGTGGTTGTCATTAATATATAATTAAAAGAAATAGTCACATTCGGCTCTCAACTTGTCCACTATCACGAATTTGATGCTTAGGGGATTTGTTCTGCATACTACCTCTTTTCTTATATAGCAAGTTTGCATTGCAAAACCATGCATAAAAACTCCAATTTCCTTCTTACAATGATTATGAGGTGTAAATGAATGAGGTATGTTGAATGTAAGCATTTTGTGAAGGAAGCAGAAACTTAAATTATTTTTCCTTTTGCCAAATGGGTGTTTTCTTGTATCATTATCACATTCATTGCTGCTAGACCGTTTATGGAGGAAAAGTTTGACTCTCTCCAATGGTTTAAACATAAGTTGTCTACTGAATACGTCTATCTGCCAATACACAAAAAGTAGGGGTTATACTTTATCATGCATTGCAGATGTCGTATGTGATCGCTTTGACTCTTCCTGTATAGAAGGATACAGTATCACTTCCTGATATGTATGGAGTGCAAGGCAGTATAATGAACGGTTTTATTATGTCAAAAATAAAAACAACTGTCTGCACATGCACATTACACATTCACTGACAGTGCACATTCTGGGCTTGGTAAATCTCTTCAGCACAATATCACACAAATGTTAAATGAGAATCAAGTTATAGCTTCTTTATGTTTGAATGGATCCAGTTCTAAGGCAATTTAGAGAGGCATCGTCATCAATTGTAATAATTACCAGCTTTTTTGAGGAATAGCTATTAAGGTTTTAGAGAGAAAATAACTCAGTTCTCCCAATTTCAAAAAATGCATTTTCTCAGTCGAACATACTTAAAAAACGTTATCCATCGTTATTTGGTGGCTGTTATTCATAAGACATGAGACTACCACAAAAAAAACTGCACGTAAATAGAATCATATTCTAATTGCCTAAGGGTTATCACCCTACCAGATTTATGACAAATATATTTGTAACGTGATAAGGCTTATTTTTCGTACTGTATTTAATTTGAACCAGTATTTCGCTGAAGGATTCATTATATATTTATTGCATACGTGTGTATCGTGAAAACTTAGTAAAGAATTTTGATCGAGCAAAGCGCCATCTGAAATTTTTGTTTTGTTTTGAAAAGCTCTATGTGTTAAAAGAAAAGGAATGAAAACAATTCTCCAGGCTGCAGAAAAAAATTTCTCGGGACATTTGATTTATGTCCTTGACGAACTAGTGGCGTTCGTATTTTTTGTGATAGAATTTCTGCCAATAAAAATAAGTAAATAAATGAGCAATATAAACAAATAATACAAAGTAGTTAAAAGAAGAAGAAAAAGGAACAATCAATTAATTGCGACTCCGAGTCTCTCCATTTTTATGTAAAGGAAATTTCCCAAATATTCACTAAAAAAAACCCAAAAGATATGCGTTAAAAAGCACATATTTTCTTAAGCAGTTTAAATATCATCCGATTTCACTGTTCGTGCTCCTGCGAACTGATTATCAGCTGATTTTGCAAATTGGTTCATGATAATCAACATAGCCTTACAGTAATCAGCAACTTTACAATTTTTACAGATATAGCAAGAGCTGTGAAGCGTATGGAGAATACTGGGGGTATTCCATCCCCTACTCACTGACCCTGAAACAGCTTTTACAATTCCTCTGCAATTCTTTGGTACTTGCACCGTGCTATCTCAATACCTCCTAGATGGAAGAAAGCCGAAGGACGCAAAACGATGACTCATACAGTTAGGCCCAGATTTGCTGATCACTTCTGACGAAGCTTCTCTTTTTCCCTTCTGTTTCTCGACACTTTTTCGTTACTCTTCTACTAATTTTTTACTTTCTACAAATTATTACTATTATTTTTCTTGTCTAGATTAAATGTTCTTAAATTGTGTAAAAATGCTTAATATATTTATTTGCTTTCAGAAATGATTAACAATAAATCAATTCTAACAAAAATAACTGTTGTGTGAATGAAAAAAAATATATTTTTAAGCATTAAATATCAGTTTTATTTTATAAATTGGAAAATTTTATCTAACTTTTTGTTATAAAATGTATGGATTAAAAACAAAGAAATATATTTTTAAAGGGATTTTACACATTTATTATTATTATAGTTTTGACATAAAACTAAGAAAGGGGTCTAATTTTTATTATATGATACTTACATTTTTAGTAGATGATTATTTTGGATTTTAATGATTATGTTTTGCATGTTATTAGAACTAGAGCATACGAAATAAAATAGAAATTGTTTATAAACAATGACATAAAATGAGCTTAAAAAAATTTAGAAAATCAAATGCAGTCTTCAAACAAGGTTTAGATAGTAAAAAAAAACATATCAAAAGCATGATTATAATTTGTATTTTTTTCCTGTGGAAGTGTGATTGTTAGAAGTGATAAACTATAATTAAAGTAAGCAACCTTAGATAACAAATATTTTATTAAATAGCAAATTCAAAAAACGATAAATAAAATGTAAACACAAATTTTACTGAAATATGTTAAAACTTTCAGTAACATTTAAAAAAGTATAATTTTTGCCATCACACTGATAAACTAAAATAAAGTAAGCAACCTTAGATAACAAATATTTTATTAAATAGCAAATTCAAAAAACGATAAATAAAATGTAAACACAAATTTTACTGAAATATGTTAAAACTTTCAGTAACATTTAAAAAAGTATAATTTTTACCCATCACACTGATAAACTAAAATAAAGTAAGCAACTTTAGATAACAAATATTTTATTTAATAGCAAAAATTCAAAAAAAATGATAAATAAAATGTAAACACAAATTTTACTGAAACTTTCAGTAACATTTAAAAAAGTATAATTTTTACCCATCACACTGATAAACTAAAATAAAGTAAGCAACCTTAGATAACAAATATTTTATTAAGTAGCAAATTCAAAAAATGATAAATAAAATGTATTTACTGAAATATGTTAAACTTTCAGTAACATTTAAAAAAGTATAATTTTTACCCGTCACACTAATAAACTAAAATAAAGTAAGCAACCTTAGATAACAAATATTTTATTAAGCAGCAAATTCAAAAAATGATAAATAAAATGTATTTACTGAAATATGTTAAACTTTCAGTAACATTTAAAAAAGTATAATTTTTACCCGTCACACTGATAAACTAAAATAAAGTAAGCAACCTTAGATAATAAATATTTTATTAAATAGCAAATTCAAAAAATGATAAATAAAATGTAAACATAAATTTTACTGATATATGTTTAACTTTCAGTAGCATTTAAAAATAATTCTAATGTCATTTAATATCTCTTTTCTAATGTCATTTTCCTTGAAATGCATCTCACATACCTATAACAAAATGAATACAATATTTATATGTGCATTTAAAATAAATAGTACATACTATATTCATGTATGAAAAATTAATAGATTTTTGTAGAAAAATTAATAGATTTAAATTTCATAATCAAATAAAAAAAATTTTGCTTTAAGCAGTTGCAATATATTATGGTCAAACAAAAATGTTTAAAGTTTGAGCAAAAATTTAATAAAATACTAAAATTATTAATATTTTTATAAAATAAAACTCTATAAAAATAACTATATATTACAATAGTTTGCGATATGATTGATAAGAACAACTTAATTATTATAAATAATTTATCCACAATTTAAAATAATTTACTCTTAGTAAAAATATAATAAAGAAGCATAATTAAATTTTTAAAAATAAAAACAAATATTACTCACTTTAGAATTCTTTGCAACTTCAAAATCTCTTCGCATGGCGGCAAGCCATTTCTTACGTATTGGGAAATCCAAAATTTCATACTTTTGTACCATCAACTTTGTAAATTCCTCTGCAGTTTGGTACACAGAACTCATATGCAATTATTCATAACACTAAGAATTAAATTAATGCTGACATTTATAACATTTGTAGAATAAATATAAATTTTACGAAGAACGTTGACACCAGAACACCGACGGTTGTTTACAAATTCAAATCAAAAATATTCGCCAATTGGCTGAATGCCGACACAGGTTATAATACTTCAGAATATCGCCAATGGCTCGTTTGATCAGATTCGGAGTTTTTCGTAAAAATAGCTACCCTGACTGGTTTCCTTCTGGGCCTAACTCTACTACGTCATCATCACCTATAGTAACCCGTTGTGAGGCTTGATTCCTTTCTAGGAGGTATTGGCTATCTCCCATCTCAACATTGTTCTGATAGCAAACTTATACGTCCTTAGTTATAGAAAGAAGTAATACCCCAGTAGTTAAAATAGAAGATGATAATTCTCTTTTATACCAAGGAAAAGAACGTAATATTATTACTTTCTTTTAAAAAAGATGAATTCTCTCGTGTTGAGGATTTGTGTCAATTTGTTGTAGTTGGTGAATTAAGTGTTAGCCTCAGCATGTTACAATTTCATAAATGTGATTCAAAGCGATTTTTACCATCACAATAGATAAAAAAAAAAGAAAAAACTCAGTAAGACTATACTATATACTATAATATATACGCGTACTATAATGCATTCACTACTAGTTAAATTAAAAGAAAAAAAATCTCTAGAAATATTCTAGAAAATTGCTTTGATTAGTAAAGAACTTTTGGAATATGAGATATTATTGTAGATAAACGTATCAGCAAAAGGGCAACTAATAAACTTAAGCAGCCCTTAAGGTAATTATTACTTCTTGTTAATTTAAGAATGAAACTAAAGTACATAATATATTGTAATTTTTTTTAAATTCCAGTTTCAAAGTGTTAATTTTCTTTTACTGCACCCTTCGACTTAGGATGGAGAAACAAAAATCGGCTATATCCTCATGTAAGTCAAGTAGCGCTAAAGTTAAACTTATGTCAAAATTCCACACCAGATGTCAGCACAATCAACATTTAGTTATCGCAGCTAACTTTAGTCGTTAGTAATTAGAAGAAATAAGAACGTAAGTATTCAAAATGGATTAAGTTTCATGTTTGATAAAAAGTTTAATGTAATAATGAGCTAAGCAACAGTGGACAGTGTTAGCAGAAATCTTCCATCAGGGCAGCGAATGTTGCGAATTATCACTCCACTTGTAGATTATTTTTCCTTTCTAATTTGGAGAGCTGGGAAGAAATTGTTAAAAAATGTCTGAGACAATGTAAAAAAAAATTAAAGAGCAAGAAAAAGTTATACAGATTTAAATTGATAGTTACGTAGATCGGCAAGTTATGTAAATTTAAGTTGAGAGGAAGGGCCCATAACGATCATTTGTGACCCCTAAAAGAAAATATTTTAAACTCACCTTAATGATAAACAAACAAACATCAAAAAATTTTAGCAACTCAAAGTAAATCTATTTCAAAGTGAACATTAAGCACACTATTTTTTTAAAATGAAGCTTTTTGAAAGTAACGTAGAATATTACATATATATAACTAAAAGAATTCAATCTTGAAGAAAAATAGTTAGCTTTTGAGACTTATCACAAGTTTTTAATATTCTTAAGATCATGAAACTCTATATCGCCCCCTGGTGGCAAAACTAGTGATGATCGGTTGTGGGTGTTGCAGATTTATTTTATAATTGCAGACTAAATTACAACTATGAATTTAAATAAGATTTTTGCAATGCAAATTTATTTTTTAATGTGAAGTTATTGCGACAAGTAAATTTCTAAAAATGGAGGAATACTCGAAATTTTTAAAATTCTTGCATCATGCATTTTTGATTTCATGAAATCATTATTTTGTTGCTGAACCTATATTTTTCTCTTTAGTTTGTTCTTGGGACTCAACGCGATAGATTACCTTTCCTCTATCATTTTTCTTTCTCTTTTTTTTCAGTTTTTAGCTCATCGTTTGAAAAGCGAACTTCATGTGAAACTGAAATTCAAATTGTTTTGAACTTTATTTTCTTGCAAACTTTGTTTTGTTTACCTGATGTTTAGCTTATTTTTAAATTGTATTTTGATTCATTTCAATAAGCTAAAAATATTTGAAATAAAAAAGATTTTCATTTCAAACATATTGTTTCAGAATTTTTCTTTTCTTCAATTCATTAATTTCAAACCAATAAAGTTAAAGTAACCATAACACCATTAACCATTTTATTTAATTTGAAATACTAATATTTTTGATTTTCGGTAGTGAAAATTAAAACACCAAAAAAGCTTTTTAATGCCAAAATTATTATTTTTTGAAATGTTGAAGACTTGAATAATACAAATATTATAAATAGGAAAAGAGCACCATGAAATATTTCCAAATCAGCACTTTTTGCAGTGCAACTGGGAACTGACTATTACAATGCTCTAAGTTTTTCTTCTACACACCAATTTTTTCAAAATTTATAAGACTTAAAATTGATAAAAAAATAATTGCACTAGAGTTAGGTTTTACATTAAAGTTTTACATTTATTTTATCTAAATGTCTTGTTAAATAACGAATTTCTTTTAGTGAAGGCCTGTTCTTTACTTACTTTAAAAATCTTCTATCGATAATATGTAATTATAATACTGAAACTTTGATGAAAGCTTCTCACTTTAACTTATATAAATCAAGAAACAACTAATTATTTAAATGCAAAAAAGACTTTATTAATCTTTCTGATCATCCAATTTGTAAAGGATTGTAGAAAAAAACAGCAATTTTTTCGCTAATGATACTTACGCAAAAGTATTGATCTAAAATATAAGAATAAAACTCATTTATTCGAAATTCGAACGTTATTTATTAGAGTTTGTTAGAGTCTTCTTCAACAAAAATGAAGATATTACCGGTGGGAAAACCTCATAAACTCAGATTAGCCCTGAAATTATCTATTTATCTTCGGAAAAAGAAACAAAAAAGTTTACGAGTATTGGAGACATTTAAACATTAAATATTACTCATCAATTATTTTTTCAGTTGAGTAGAATTAGGAAATTTTGATTTTCAAAGAATGGTAATAAAAAAGTAAGTAAGTAAATAATATCTCATTAACATTGGAAACATATGCAATTGAAATAATGTAAGAAAATAATTTCAATAATGCGCGCATAGACCCGAAAAAATTTGCCGCTAATTGCTAAAAAATATAAAGGGAATGTTAGGTCCTTTATTATAGGAAATAATTAATAAATGCTAAGTCAATAACAAAGCATTTTTTCTCTAAAAAAATCTACTTTTTTAAATAAGTTAATTAACACACTGGTCCCGGGTAAGCGGATTTATTAAGTTTTTAAGTTTAGAGAAAGATTCTAAGAATTCGTTAGAGTCCTTTGATGATTTATTTTTCTTGATGATATAAAAGTAGCAACAAAATCCAAAGGGTTTTGATTATAAGATTGTGTGAAATTAATTATTTCTCGTTTTTAAAAATTAAATCAATTTTGTTTTGATATAGAATGCTGATGAACATTGAAATGATGGAAATTTCTATGCAAAAAAAAAATTAAGCAATTGTTTCATAAGAAAATGGTTGGAAAACTCAGAGAAAAATAATTCTCGTAGCGTCTTACCTAAAATTAATTTGATTTTAAAGAAAAATTTTTCGGAGGAAAGTGGGGTGGATTTTCAAATTATAACTATACTATAATAATATGGAGAATTTGCCTGTGTGTCTCTCTTATAACTCCTGAAACATTTGTGACATCATCCTGAAATGTAAACAGTGGTTGTATGGGATATATAATTTATCTTTCAGCCCCGTCCCGCTTCCTATCTTCAAAATCATCTGAAAATTTCAATTGTTCATTCGTTCGGGAGCAACGTTTGAATAATGATTTTTTTCTCATTAGCTTGGTTATTTTTATGAATTAAATTTTAAATGATTCTGCTTTTCCAAACACTTAAAAGAAATTATCAGTGATGTTTGCTAGCTTCTCTATTTAAATAAAATTAAAGTTTCATTCAAATTCGTAATAATCCAAGCCCTCTCTTTTCCAAGGCGTTCAGTAGACTTTTAGGACAATTGGAACTTTCAAACATTTAAAGGATCGATGAGCTATTTTTCTGGAATAGTATACCATCAAAATGTTTTGGTTGCAGTTATTTGAACGGACATCCCCCGCCGTCTAAAACTTTTTCTTCAAAACATTTTGATAAATACAATTCCATTCTTCCACCTCATAAATTAACGTTATCGCAAATGATTCATATAGAATTTTTTTTTTCATATTCTACTTTTCTGCACAATTCAGGCTAACCCTTCAAAAGAACCAATCCTCAATACAGTTGAATGAAACGAAATAAACTGTCAAAGTAATATATTATATATTTAAATTATAAATTTAATTTATAAATTAAAAAAAAAAAAAGAATTTTTTTTGAAAAATGAAGTTTTTTTGAGAAAACCTTTAAATGTTTTGAACATGTAAAAATTTGCACTTTTTCCTTTCCCTCTCGTTGCTTGTAATGAAAGTAAAAGTATTGTCATGTATGATACTGTAGTAGTAGGAATTTTTAACGCTCCCAAAAAGGACGAGTACAGGAAAGAATGATTAATTTCGACTCGAATGAGTAGGCGTTGAGCAATAGCGTTATACCAAATGAACTTAGTTAATTTTTATTTTGATGAGATGAGCTTCTAGAAATTTATTTTGCTTAAATGAATAACATTGCAACAAGTAATAAATGAAAAAAGTTTAAAAATTTTAGCTTCATTTATTACTAGCCGCCTAAGGCGGCCAGCTGTCCGCCACGCTGAAGGTTTTCACAAATAAAGTTTTTTAAAACATAGCAGGAAATCTGAAGATTAGTGGACAATTAAAGTGTTCCTGTCCTGCAATTTTGTCTTCATATCCAGTTCTGCTGCAGATGTGTTATAGCTCTTGAGGATGTTTGAAATTATATAGCTTCAACGCTTAAGAAAAAAAAAACTAAAATGCTAAATACATGAAAAGAACACGAAAACGAATAAATTTTTTATGGTATCAATTTCTATTTCTATATAATTTTTTATGGTATCAAATTCTATTTCTATATCTGTTACGTCAAGCACTCAGGTATTATAATTTGATCTAGTTGTGCTTGTATAATTTTGATCTAGTTGAGCTTTCTACGTCATTTTGTTAACATCGTTTGGTTTGTTATTTCTAAGTTAACTTTCAAAAAATTGGCTGGCATCAGCATTTTTATTCTTTAAGTTGTTTATTTTTTCTTTTGGAATTCGTTCCTTTTTAGCAAAATGTTTTTCAACCTAATCGAATTCTTTGCCGACTGTTCTCTGTATATATAAAGAAAATAAAGTAAATATTTTTAAAGTGTTGTGAAAGGAATTTTTAGTTGTACAAAGTACTACAATATCGCTACAAAAATTATCGTCTTCGCTTAAGAAAAAAAATAGAGCGTGGAAAGAAGAAGAAAAACTTATTATAACAATTATGAACAGTGACAAATATATCAAAGCGAAGCGTTCTATTTACGTATCGAATATGTTGCCACATTTTTAATACAAAAGTTAAACTTTTCTCCACTTTAATAAATGTAAACTAATGCGAACTTTACAATTAAATTATTAATTCCTTCGTATATTATTGATTTAAGTTGTCGAAAATTAATATTTCAATTGTAAGGTTCGCATTAGCATGCATTTATAAGAGTATGGAAAAGTATATGCATTTTTTAATAGTTTTTTGAATATGGCTCTTTGAAGACGAAAAAGCAGACGAAAAGCATAGACTTACAAAATGACTGATAACTAAATAACTAATCCAAATTTTTGAAAAAGAAAAAAAATACTTCTTCATTATGTCAAAACACAATTATGTGCCGAGTTTCGTGCCTGGGCGAGGCTTCTGGGGCGATATATTGTGATTACAGACACACACACACACACACACACACACACACAGCCGCTTTTATTATTATGTATAGATGTCAGCATATGCCTTTCAGTATTGTGCATAATTCAGTATTGTTAACAAATACCATTTTATTGATTATTTACTCTTTTTTCCTACCTCGTACGAAGAACGGGTATTCAACAAGTATTTTTATAATTTAAATATAAATTTCAATTGGAAACTATTTAAGCTTACTCAAATATTTCCATGAAAATAGATTTCTAATTAGACTCAAATTAATGCTAAGGAATTAGGTACCAATCCCTCAGAAATTTGGCCAATTTGACTACATCTATGAATTCGACATATTTCTAAACATATGTAAAAGGAGATACAAATAATTTCGAAAATCTTTATTGTATATGTCTCGTCTTAATGTATTCGACAAATCTAATTAGTTTTATTGGTGGCATCTTCAATCCCTAGGATATGTGTTAGCATGTAGTTTTATTTTATTTAAAGCGCAGGAGCATTTTCTAATTGACTGTGCTTCAGCCAACTTGTTCTTTTATTTATACACTTATATTAATTGCTGCGAAATGGTGATATAAGCGAGTTCTAACCTGTCGCTGACATTCTGGAATTCCTAATTCGAAAGACGATGTGAAGTCGTTGCATAAGAATTCTATTGATCGTACATTTGATTTGAAAAAGAATGCAATTAGATTACAAGTTCCTTTCTTTTTTGGTCTGTTCTTTGTAGATATGATATTGAAATAAATAAATTTAAATATTAACTCTTATTTTTGCGTTATTCAAGTTAAAAAAAAGGCATACTTGAATATTTAGATACCTCCTCTAGTCTTGATTTGAATTTATTATGACGTCAAAATATCTGTTTTGAAATTTTAAATATATGTATAAAGCTGTATACATACTATATTATATGTAGAAAGCTGTATAAGTTTAAACAATGGTCTATATATAAGATCTGAAAAACCAGATGGATTTAAAAAAGGTCAAGGTGAAGAAGGTAATGAAATAAAAATGCTTTATTCATAGTAAAATTAAGCCTTATTCTGATTATTAAATCAAGCTGAAGTACACAAAATTAAATATTCTTTAGGAAAAACTCTTATTTCTGGATTTTTCAAGTAAATTATAACATATTTGTGCTTTTTAATATTTTCAACAATGTTTTCATACTCATATATGTTTAAATGATTGATTATAAAAAATAGGCCAAGAGGTGAAGCAATTTTCCAGCAATAAAATTTGTCCTCATAGGGAATATTCAAATTCGATCGTTATTTATGAAACATACATGTTATGCACACTATTTTTATGCTTTTATTTATAAGAGGCTTACGTTGTTTTCTTTTTTATGTAACGCTGACGCGAAATAATTCCATCAAAAAGTTCTCCAAAAAGTCTAGTTTGTCCCAATGCTTGATCCAAGAGTTCTCGTATCTTCTCGTTGGGGTTTAAAATTACAAGTCTGTTTGAAAATTGATATCCGCAAACCCAAACATGGGTCTGCTGATCATCACCAGTTATAATATAAAATATAGCTCACCACTGACCTTTATTGAAAAGCCTTTTTCCTTCCAACCGACATCAACTGTCATAGAAGTGAAGACGCAGGGGAAAAATTCTAAATGTGCTGCAGTTTTATTTAATTTTAACGAATAAGCTGATGGTGTATATTTGCTCTATTCAGTAATATCTTTCGAAGCATGTAAAATACAAGACCATCATCCTATCTAAATTAGAGATAAATAACGTGTTGAATTTCAGAATCATTAGTCAGTTTACCGCACAAAATTATTACCATATATTTCCGGCAATCAGTAGTTTTCAAAAGTCTATTTCAGATTTTACATTTGCCTATTTCTGATTTTTAGTACATATCTTTGTTTTCGAGTAGTTTACATTAAAAGATATCTAAAGCAACATCAAAATCGGTTTTCTTTCATTTGAATTAATGAAGTTAAATTATAAAACGTCTAAAAAACCAACAAGCAGTTTTCCATTGCTTTCTCAAGTTCACATTACTTTATTGAGGTTTTTTTAGTTCATGGCACATAAATTATAAAAACAAGTCTACCATTCTGGATCACATGTGCTGTTATATGATGATGGAATGATGATAGAGGAGGATTTTACATATGATGGAATTTTTGATAAGCAGGGAGATCAAAAATTCCTTCGAAGTCTAACCAATCACTAATCACTACTGGTGAAGTAGTGACTGAAAACACGTAGTTCTGTTTTATATGAAATTAAAGAGAGAGAACAGGAGTTGAATGATGGTTATTAGAAACAATTTCAAATTTCAACACAAAATGAAAATAATTTTACCGTGTTCAAACCTCAGTAGTAATTTATCAGCCCTTGATGAATATTAACCGATTAAACCAAACGTGTACATTAATGATTTCCTTTCTGACAAAGATTCTAAAAATTATGTAATAAGGGTGGTGGTGACGAAACACCCTGTACGATACATATTATTCTGAATTGAAAGTTTCAAAGTTGTTTTTGTTGAAGTTAAAAAAAATTCATATTCATCAATCTAGCGAATCTTTCACCTTTTAATGAAATTAAACATTCTAAAAATATGTATTAAGGGTGATTACTATGAAACTCGCAGTAAATATTATAATGAATTAAAAGTTTAAATGTTTGCTTTTAGGTTAAAGTTCGATAATTTGCTGAAAATATAAATTTTAAAATATTACTTCATTGCTTCGAATTTTATTTATTCACTTTTCAGTGGTTAGTTTTGATTAATCTTCAAAACTACAGTTTTGAAGAGAAATAAAAATATGAATGAACCTTTAAAATATTTTCATTTAGCAAAATGCAAATCAATTTTTAAAACTGTAACATGAGTTTGAAAAAAGGGTTCAAAAGATCAGAAAGCATTAGTATGAAGAGAAACGAAATAATATAAAATGGTTCTTGTTTTTGCATAGGCAATTCATTTAGTAAATTTTCTTGGTTAAATAATACCACAAAAAAAAGCATCTTTCATCGAAATATTTTTGATTTTCTATTACATTATTAGAAAGCTCTTTTTTCGGAAACGGAACAAAGTGTAATAAAATTTTGAAAATTGCTAGACATGAAATTGTGAAGTCTGAATAACGTGAGGTATAACGATAATGAAATCCAACCTTTTTAATTTCTAACTGTATACTTACTTTTAATTTAAATTATAATTCAGATTTCAGATAGTCTAAAGACAACAAATTTATGAAAAGTTTAAGAATCAAGAATTTTACACAGATGGTTTTATTCACTTACAATACAATAACACTTATATTTTGTTTATACATAAAAAGTAAATTAGTAAGAACATTGCTTACATATATAAATATGTTTCATACATATTTGAAGAAGAGTTTAAAATCTGTACCAAACATTAAAATATTAAAAACAAATGATGATATAGCACCAATTACTGCTATAGGATAGAAAAGCTGCTATTAAAAAAAAAAAAACGAATGTTCAGAAAAAGTGAACATCGATTTAATATGAAACACTGTATAACACTTTATTTTGTTTATTAGCTCAAAATAAATATAGTATTTAAATCATTCCTTTGGTGATTATTCAATTCGTAAAGTAACAATTGTAGAAAATTCTGCTATTAAAGCCATAATTATTATTACCACACCTTTAGTAAAAGCGCAAAACTGAAAAGTAATTTTAATCTATACAAATGGTTTTTATACCTTGCTTTAAAGCATAACGCTTGAAAGCGTAATGATAAAGTTACGAGATTTTATTACATTTACCACCAAACAGCATGCTAAAAAATTATATTTTACAGTAAATTTTACCAAAAGTCATTTCCAAAGAGCTTTGGTAAAAATTTCCATGCTTCCCAATTAATTTTTTTCTGAGTGGGAATTTTCATGCTACCTTAAAAACACTAAATATTTATCCAAGATTTCTAATAAATTTATTTTTATATTACTCTACGTTTAGAAAAAAATACTGAAAACAAATTTGAAGATCCTTGTATACATAAATAACTTTCTCTGAAAACAGTTTAAAAGCCATAAAACATTAAAGATCTGATTCAAACAAAGCTATGTATAATCTAATATACAATAGCTTTTAAATATCAAAACTGCTATTGTTACATTTTATTTAATAGTGAGAAAAATATAAATTATTTTTAAAAAAATATAAGGCATTTTTTGGTTAAAATTTATTGTAAAGGATCAAAATAAAGTAATTAGCTGATTTATAACTCCATTAATTTCAATTTTAATAATACACTAGAAGCTTAATAATTATCCTAAAAGAGTAGAATACATAAATTACACTGGAGAGCAATTTTTTTTTGTTTTCTGTTGCATGAGATTTTTTTAACAGATCTTATCATAACACTGATTTTAAAATCTGCAAATCGGTATCTTTCCAAGTTACGTTTCGGAAATGACATTTTCTGACTATTTTCTTAAAAACTTTATTTTTAATAGCGAGTCACGTAAATTTTGTTTTACACCATTGTTATTAAAATTTCATAGAAACCCATGGCAGATAATGTCATCATGCACCACTATGAGCGGATCCCTGTGATGAACTGTTTCTTCTGAACACGATATGATAGGGTAGCGCCCCGAACTGCGTACGTCAACAATTTTCCTGCATGGTTTCTTGCAAAAAATTCCATCCTGATGATGTGCTCTAACTCACCTAAACGTTTGCCGTGACATATACGAAACCTACTGTTGTTATAATGTTTTTAAACATTTACATTTCGACAAAAAATAGACTAATATATGTATTTTATGAAAAAAATAATGTGTACCTTTAGGAGCAAATCAAACTTTAGATTTGAAATTCACACATTTGAGTTAAACAAGATTAACTATTTGTAGAAGTGGAACAAAAAGAATTGTTCTGGTACAAAAAATTGTTCTCCTGCGTCATTGTTGTTTAACAAAAATAGTTTACTCGTCTTGGAAAAATTAAAAAATAGTACAATTTCACTCAAATCAGTTACTGGTAAAAAAAGATTCGTTTCCTGAAACTAATGTTGTGAAAAATTTAACATACATTTAAATTCATTTAGAAAGAATTTTAAAACATTTACATTTATAAGACTCTCTTTGCGTAACCCTTATTATATTGGCTAAAGATCAATCACAAAACAATTTGCCTAAAAAATGTTCAGGAAATATTAACATAAGTTATCCGTGAAACATTTTTTGCATTGACACAAAATGATATTTCTTTATGTTTACACAGTATTCTGTTTCATTATGCTTGAGTTCAAGTTTGATATTCAAGTTCAATGTAAATTCAAGTTCATTTCAGTTCAAATTCATTTTAATAATTCCACAGAAATATTTGCACTTTCAGAGATGCTGCGCAAAAAGTTTTTTAATTCCAACAAAAGTGTAAATTGTCCTTATTATAGATTCCGGTTAAGAGGTGTTAAAAAGAGTTTTGTCAGGAGCAGTAAAATTTGTATTCTGTTGAACAAATTAATGCTTCATCCAAAAATGTTCCTTCTTTATTAGCACCTAAAAGAATACAAAAATTAAATTATGTAGGTATGAGAAATACGAAAAAAATAATAATTGGAAAGATTGGAGGATGAATTTATTAAGTTATATTATCGGAATACGTAAATTGCCTTTGAGCATAAGAATATGTTATTAATAATTGAAAATATATCCAATGCTCTTTCAGTATCATAATTTATATGCATTAATAAAATCGTTGTCAAAAACGAAGTAAAAATATCTAAAAGCTTGGAGTTAGAAATTAATATTTAAGTGAAGAAAAAGGAAAATTTCTTACTTAAATACAAAAACAATTCTCTGGATAAACTAACTTTATAACAGTATGTTTTGCTTTATACTAAAATTGATGAAGTACATACGCATTATCATGATGTCTCTTAATTTGTAATTATGCTTTATGGAAGCTTAATTTCAGAAATAATTTGCAACTTTCAAGAAAAAAGTTTGTTTTACAAAAAAAGGGAAAATTTAAAAAATATTTTATCTTAAGTAAACTTTAAATATTTTTCGATTAATATTTCGTTGGTGAGATTTTTATCTGCACAAAATACATATTTAAACAAAAATAAACTTAAAATATTATGAAATTACATTTGATTCCGCTTTTCAAACTTTTTTGTTGTTTTCTTAATGGATAATAAATTAATGGATCCACATAAATAAGTAATACAATGACGTTCATTTGTCTAAATTACATTCTTATAAATTATCGGTTTTGAAAAGTCCAGTCTGAACAACCCAGTATTCTCTAATCAGTATAGATTATTCTCTAATCTAAGAGATTATTCTAAATTTGAAATGAACATTGAAAATTTTAAGGTGTGTCCATTTTCTTGAAGATGCATTTTGAGCTATGACCACAGTAAAAAGCTCAACGAATGAAATATAATTTTAGAACAGATTTCGTTTTTAAAATTTCAGTTAAATGTTTTAAATCAGTCATCTGAACTGAGAATTTCAAAAAAGTTGTTGGAATATGCGGACGAGAAGAGTATTTAAAGAGAACTAAAATCAAGGTTATAGTTTT